>NC_060130.1:120018392-120170225 GCF_021461395.2 Schistocerca americana
TGGATCTCCACCCCCCCCCCCTACCTTTTATAAATCCCTCCAAATCCTTGAACGTCATGCTCTCTGCCTCGCCTATCGCATCCGTCTCCCCTCCCCCACGCGGATCCTGTACAATCTCATCCCCTTCCCCCACCTCCTCCTTTTCCTTGAAAGGATACGGATCCTGTACACCTCCCGCAAACTCGATCCTCCTCACCCGCTCGTCTCCCCGATCCTCTCCCACCCCCGCCCGCTGCAGCGCCTGTATTCGCACGTCCCACCCGGTCTCCATCTCTCCACCCTCCTTACCCTCTCCCAAGGTGGCTTCCGCCAGCTCCCCCTCCCTGATGATGTCCTCCTCCCCTCCATCTACCCCTCCTATCAGCTTTGACCCTGCCCCACCCCCCACTTCCGGTGTCCTTTCCTTTAGGCACCCTCCCTCCCTTCTCTTCCCTTCCCTTCTCTTTCCTTTTACCACGTCCCCTCCCTCCACCCCTCTTCCCCCGGGCTTCCCCTCCCCCTTCCTCCCTCCCCCCTTTCTCCCCTGCCCGTGGCATCTCTGCTCTCCCCTCTCGCTCTCCAACTCCCCTTCCTCCTCCTCCTCTCTTGGCAGGTCCCCGGACTCGCACACGCATAGTGAACGTTCGCGCGCCGGAGATCAGCGACATCAGTATCTCGTGTGTGTGCTTCGTTTTGTGTTTCGTGCAGTTACGACTCCACAGTTCACATGTGCCATCGCCGTTCTCCGTGTTTTGTACGCCGTGTCCACAAGTGTTAGTGTTTTTATCGTCCAACGTGAACGGCTTCATGTTTATTGTTTTTTTGTATCTCCATTTTTTGCCCGCCGTTTTTTGTATTGTCTGTATCACCTCTATGTCATGTTATTGTTCCACTTAAGGCTGAAGAGCAGCGTAATGTGCTGCTGCCAGCCCGCCTGTATAGGTGATTAAAATTACAATAAAGGAAAAAACAAAAAAAAAAAACCTGGAGAGGCAGTTCACGTCGAGCGAGCCCACTGGTTTCATCGTAGCCAGCGTACCGGAGCCATCCTCGCAGGGCCTCTGCTCGTCCTTGGACTCAGGTGACGGCCACGTGCACTCCGCGCCGTTCTTCACGAGACTTTGTTGAAGTTGTATGGTTACTACAGACAGTTTATGTTTGGAAGGATCTCTGGTGTAGTTATTGGTAGGCTTGCAGGATCAGTCCCACCTCACGAATATTGTTTGTAACGTTTGAAGAAAGACTTCAGTTTAAATAAAAGCGCCATGACTCACACTCTGAGATTAAGCTGCTGCCAGCCCGCCCCCTTCGGGGGGAATTGAAAATCAAGAAAGAAAGAAGGAAAAAAAAACTCTGAGATTTTCCTATCCGCCGACGGCGGATATATTACTAAGCAAAAACTATCCCGAGGAAACCTACTTACAAACTTTCAAAAACCGGCTTTGAATGATGAGTATAGGGATCCACTACAGCCCTCTATACACGCTGCCGTAGGGATCGCGAGTAAAAGATAGATTAAACAGCATGCATAGAGACGTTTAATGTCATTCTTTCTGGCAAAAGCCCTAATAACTGGTACAATGGGACGTACCCTCTGATCAGCACTTCACAGTAGTTTGAGGAGTATGGATGTAGCTGCAGAGGGATAACGAGAAACTACACCGTCGACAAGAAAACTTACATACAGATTGGCCAGAAGTAGTCTGAGAGGCTTGTAAGGTCACTGAAGGATAGGCTGTGCTGAGAAATAACCGTATAAAAATATTCGATATGTTGTACTTTTTCCGAGTTAATTAGCAGTGAAGTTAGCCAATCAGGCTGTTGAGCACGCAAATTCAAGCGGACCGCGAGAGAAAGGTGGTCTTGGTGTCCTAAACCGAACAAAACTTGGACACGGGACGATAGTAAGGATCGAATAGAGCCAAATGCTGAGCTGTGTCTTGCGCTATCATCTATGTTATGAGAACACTTGACGCTAATTATATCTGGCAGGCCGCTTGAATATGCGCGCGTAACGGCCTAGTAGACTAACTTCAGTGCTAATTAACTCGGAAACTGCCCAAAGTACTTAATTTTTTTTTTAACAATTCTTCCTCTGTGAGATCTACCCTGCAACACCCTTACAAGCTTTAGGGACTCTTGCTGACCACCCCATATAGCTAACTTCTCACATTTAACACACTGAGTGGTTCCTCCCCCGACCCATCCTGTGTCCAGCAGGACCAGAATTCACTGAAATTCAGCTGTTGCTATGATTTACGTTCTTCAATGCCATCCTGACGTGTTTGAAATGTTTAACAACATGGTAAAAGAGACCGACAACTATTTCAGATATGCAAGTAAAGTTGTTCCCGAATCAGCATTTTCATGATATTTACTTCATTCCGACGGCTTCCACATCAACGCACTTTGTTACATTGTTTTCATTCCCTTATATCAATGCTCTGTGTGACTAGGATGTCTTTAGAGCATGTATTTTGATTTTTAAAAATTTTCACTAGTGTATATCTCAAAAATGAAGTATTTTTGTTACACAAGGACGACGACCAACTAATCACCACTTACATATGTGGAGGTACAGCTAAAAAATTATTTCTGGTTCATAAAATGATCTAAGCAAGCATGTAAAATGGAACATACATGGGGATGGAAAGGAGCTTTCACATTCTGTATCAGTCGTACACACACACACACACACAGATATATATATATATATATATATATATATATATATATATATATATATAAAATCAAGAATAAGTTTTGCATCACCCCAGTTCCCAGGACTCCTGAAGATAGACGTTGACTGTGCATATTGTATCACAGATACAGTCCCTTTGACTGTTCAGAGATGTCACTAAACCCGCCCAAAGATGCAAACAAACGTGCATGAGCAGCGTCTATTAGACGGAGGGGGTCCGACAGCCGATCTGTTCCAGTCCTTCCACTAGGAAGGAGGTACATGGCTCGTGTTATCTGTAGTTCAACCATGCCTGCACGGTCAATACCGCGGTTCGATCGCGTCCGCATTGTTACTTTGTGCCAGGAACGACTCTCAAAATGGGAAGTGTCCAGGCATTTCGCATTGAACCAAAGCGATGTTGTTCGGAAATGGAGGAGACGTGATTGAAGGCAACCCGGTCAATGCCTTAGACACACTGTCTAGCGAATGAAGCAAGGTGGAGGTTCCCTGCTGTTTAGGGTTGGCATAATGTGGGGCGGACGTACGCCGCTGGTGGTCACGGAAGGTGCCGTGACGGCTGTACCATTTGTGAATGCCATCCTCCGACCGATAGTGCAACCATATCGGCAGGCGAGGCATTTGTCTTCATGGAATGACTTTCTTCAGGATAACGACATCGTTCGACTAGAGTTGCCAGCATGTTCTCCAGACATAAAAACTGTCGAACATGCCTGGCACAGATTGACAAGGCCGGTTTATGGACGACGAGATCCACCAATCACGCCAAATCGCATTTGAGGAGTGGGACAATCTGGACCAACAGTGCCTTGATAAACTCTTGGATAGCATGCCACGACGAATACAGGCATGCATCAATGCAAGAGGACGTGCTGCTAGGTATTAGAGGTACTGGTGTGTACAGCGATATGGACCACCACCTCTGAAGGTCTTACTGTATGGTGGCACAGCATGCAATGTGTGGTTTTCACGTGCAATAAAAAGGGTGGAAATTATGTTTATGTTGATCTCTATTCCAATTTACTGTACAGGTCCCGGAACTCTCGGAACCGAGGTGAGGCAAAACTTTTTTTGATGTGAGTATAAAGTCGGCCACAAGCTTTCGTTTCTGTGTCACAACTATTTTTTAATGTTGGGATTTTTTTCCCGTCAGTATATTTCGTTTGCATTAGGGTAGACAACCCATCTTAAGTTATCTGTCTGTGGTGCGGATGACAAATGTTAAAAAATTGTTCAAATGGCTCTGAGCACTATGGCACTTGTCATCTGAGGTCATCAGTCCCCTAGAACTTAGATCTACTTAAACCTAACTAACCTAAGGACATCAACATATCCATGCCCAAGGCAGGATTCGAACCTGCGACCGTAGCAGTCGTGCGGTTCCGGACTGAAGCGCTTAGAACCGCTCGGCCACCGTGGCCGGCTAACGAATGTTAGGTTACCCATTTTAAGGCGCATGAAATACAGAATTTTCTGCTCCAGTTTTATTTTGACCACCCAGTAAATGGAGCCGAATCCCTGATAACTGGGTTTTGCTCAGCAAACCTTTTGAGAATTTACATCTGTGGTGTTTTTTACAGGAATACGGAACAACACAGAATTCATCCAGTACACCAAGGGGCCACTCCTGTTCCTACAACGTTGGGATAATCTTACTGCAGGACAATTCCGGCGTTAATACTTGCTGCACTGCACAACGTACATTCAAAGACGTTTGTCGAATCGCCTTCCCACAAGAATACCAAATGTGTCTCCAATTAAGCATTAATGGGACGGCGTGTCCAGTTTGCATTGCCAGCGACAGTCTTTGACCAACTGCCATAATAGTTGCCAGTACATTCGACGATAGACTTTATACCGTGCCACTCTTTAGATAGCACTAACTTGCGGGAGACATACGATATGAACAGGCTTTAACAGCACTCCTGTACGTCGGTGAAAATCAACGTCGGACAATGTAACTCACTCTCGTAATGCTACAATAACTTGTACTGAGAAGACCTTGCCTACACTCATCGACGAAATCTGTGTGACTTCAAATAATCGTCTGTACTGAAACAACGATGTCATGTAAGATCTGATATTCAGCTTCTCACACTACAAATCACACTAAAGCTCACTACGATATAACTATGTACAAAAGGATGGATACAACTGTCATGATTCACTAGCTACGAAAGATAAACACCGAAGCTAGTATCAACCACCACAAAAATACTAAGTGCAAGAGTCTACTGAGAGTAGGAATGATATATTTACCAATAACAGCAACCTATAATGATGCATACTCTATGTACTCTGACAACACAACAGAGGATTTTCTCAAAAACGTAGGTACCAGAAACGATAGCTTTCGTATGTAACTGATGGATACGTCAGTAGTAGGGTACTGGCGGTATCACCCCAATTTTGATTCAAATTTATATGCAAATTAATTAAATTGATCAATTGATTACCCCCAATCACGCCCACCCACAACCCTATGTGACGTCATGTGTTTTTCTCCAACTGCACGTGGGTACCAGCTCCCTCCCCACACCTCCCCCTCTTCCCCACCTACCCTATTGGCAGGAATTTCTAATGCCGGCGCGAATTTCGAATTTTTAGTGGGAATTTCTTTGTCCCAGGACTGTAATGACGTTCCTCCCCACCCAGGAATTGGCAGGAAATTCAAAATATCGGGGCCCTCTCCTGAACTCAAACCCTGGTCTTCCTGGATGGAAAGACCAAGTGCCCCCCCCCCCCCCCCCCACTACAGGACATGGACAGTACGCAGATGCAGGAGAGGAAAGTTAGGTTAGGGTACTTTATTTATTTTGGATTTGAATCTGTAGTAAATATTTGTCCTAATTACGTAATTAGTCATAAAGATTGGGAATACGTATACAACTAAATGCATATCGCTACACAAGGACTGCCAAAATCGCAATACAGCTCAAAAATTGAGGACGTCATAAAACTGCTGCTCGGTTAAAATTTCATAATACGACTAGAAAATAGTGGCACACGCATTCAAACGCTACTCCACGCCGACACACTGACCAGAAAAAGGCTCAGGTGTAATGTACTATCTTTATTTTTTCTTTGGTGGCAAATATATTCAACTGACGAGATGCTGGTGCTGGACAGAGAGGAGTTTAATAAGTGTAATAGCTGTAGCAATACAGCTGAGGACAGTATCTATCGCTGTTAGACGGCGGATTTCGCTACAGACGCCTGCTCGAGAATCACCTTGCAGCCCCGATAATCGAAGCAAGTATATACTACCACAACTGATGGAAAAAATGTATCACTGTTCTAATTACATTTCGGAGTTCTTGTGGAAAAACCAGCACTCGTAATGAACGGGTCATAATGCAACACATGTACTGGGTAAAATCGTCATCCCAAGAGACTGAAGAGAGGGCGTAGTTGAAGTGCGTTCTCCTCAATAGGCGCTCATGAACTAACCAACTTTGAGATATTCTTATCGCCATCCCTTCCTCCCTCCTCCTCCTCATTGTATGTAGGGATAACGCATGTTGTATCTTGCCTCTGGTGATCGAGAAAGAGATCCTTTTGGTGGCATTGATATACAGTCTCCAGTCTGCGGAACTCAGTCACAGATAGACAAAAGACAAGAACAGAAGCTTCTTGCAATCTGTTAACCGTATTTCTCGAAAAGACTGGAGCCCCATGGAACAACAACGACCCTAACATATCTGGGAGCACAGTATTCATAAGATGCACTCACAAGGGAAGGCCGCCAATTGTGAAATTCAGATCCGATTCATACTGCGCATAATAAAAGCTCATGGCCAGAGGTGTAATGTGGCAAAGCACCAAGATGCATTTCTCAGCCGTTGTCGAGAAAATCGACAGTTAAAAGAAACCGTTGCGGTGAAATACTCTCTACGATTAATAATTTTATACAGCGTCGTAGCGCAGCGATAAGCGCTCGGGTTCGTAATCCGAAGGTCGCCGGATCGAATCTCGCGCCATGAAACATTTTTTTTATTATTAGTTTTTTGTAATTCAAATAAATAAATAAATATATATATAAACTATTAATGAATTGTTTATGCATGTTGGTGAAGGCGGATCGCTCTCCAATTGTACCGCCTCCATTTCTCCGTTTGTTTAACATGGTGTACCAAAGCTCTCACGTCCGCACTGATTTTCGACGACGTTATAAGTTGCGCTAGGGACCGCATCTACCTTCTTTCGAAGTTGGCAGGCAACTACGCTGTTATGCGGCGGCTCGTTTCGGCCTATTCAACATCTGTTCTTCAAGTGTAACGAGCGAGTAATGGAGTTTATATTTCATACCTGCCACAGCAAATTTTTGTTCGTGGGGTTTCTATTCTAATTCGAACGTTTGACTTACGCTATACGTATTCGTTTCGGAATATCGTTTCTACGTCTTCCGTTAACTATACGTGGTTAACATTATGAAGACAGTTAATAACATTTGTGAAATACAACTTTGTTTGCGGAAAACATAATGATGTTCGAAGTCGCCAGTTTTTCCACAACAAACGACTTTCAACAACTTACTATATGCATAATTGTTGCAACTGATTGCCGGGAATTATATATATATATATATATATATATATATATATATATATGTGTGTGTGTGTGTGTGTGTGTGTGTGTGTGTGTGTGTGTGTGTATACACACATTTGAATTACAAAAAATAAATACTAAAAAAAAAGAAAAAGTTGAATGGCGCGAGATTCGATCCGGCGACCTTCGGATTACGAACCCGGGGGCTTACCGCTGCGCCACGACGCTGTAGATAACTATTAATCGTTGAGAGTATTTCACCGCAACGGTTTCTTTTAACTGTCGATTTTCTCGACAACGGCTGAGAAGTGCATCTTGGTGCTTTGCCACATTACACCTCTGGTCATGAGCTTTTATTATGCGCAGTATGAATTGAATCTGAATTTCACAATTGGCGGCCTCCCCTTGTCAGAGCAGCCTGTGAGGCGTGGTACGAGCTCGACACAGTCGCTGACCACCTTGAGGCGACGATCCTTCTCCAACACAAAAGCATGTATAGTCAATTAAACAATAAGAGTTAAATGGAGGTATTGCTATTCACCCACTAGACATGTCCACCCTGCTTAAAGTTGGGAATAAAGCTTCCAGTATCTTGCTGCGAAAAATTACCAATCCATGCTGAAAATCCTCGTCATTTTTAAACCGTCATTGGAGTAAAGAAAAAGCGAGGATTTAAATTCCAAAGAAAAGAAAATATCTACAGTAATCAATTTCTTTCCGCATGGTGGACAATTTACATGACGTGAGGGCGTCCCTGGTGTTCAAATCAGTGTCTGTAAATAAACTGTCATGCACATGAGTATTAAAAACGTTAACGACATGTGAAATAACATTAGAGAATACAATCTTTCACGCCATTAGCTCACATGTCGGAAAAAAACACAATCATTATTACATTAGAGAACAACATGCTATAACTCAAGTGGACGTTGCTGTTTTGTACACTATGGCAAGTCTCGTTTTACCAATGCGATGCTATATCACACCGGTGATTACGAGACAAATCGTGAGAGCCTGTCTTGTAATAGAACCTCCTACAAGACTTTACTGCCTCTATCTATCTATCTATCGCTCGCTCTCTCTCTTCCATTGCATCGAAACCAATTACCGTCTGCCTGCTTACATTTGAGATTTTTCCTCCATAACTCCCCTCTAACGACATGTCTGTAGACTTTCTATCATACAGTAGATTCTTTTGTTCTAGTTTTATAAGCAATTTGATCATTACAGCCTGCTTCAGGCAATCTCGTCACATGCCAGGAGAAAATACGCTGTCATTTCTAGGTTCCACAGCGAGTTATAATTCAAATGGTGTCTATAATTAGAGGTTACGAAGTATGAAATAACACAGGACTTGACGTAACACCTATTTTTTAAACACAGAATCGTGACTATATCAATAAAAAGAGTCATGTTCCACGAGAATAGACACATTCAACTTCTATTAGTTTTATGAGCAAAATCGGCATAGTTTTGAGAGAACTATCTGCATCCAAACTAAAACCAGTTATAACACTTCTTATAATAGAAACTCCTGTAAGATTCTACCGCTCCTATCTCTGCTGATATATCCAATAAACAAATACCCTCTGCGTGTTGAGATCGAGCATATTTCCTATGTACGTATAGCCCTATTGGTGCAGGTGGCCAGTGCTCGAAGACGCTTGCACAGGTCTGTGTAAAGTTTTGTTGACTGTCATGATGGAAGACCATATCCAGCAGACTATCAATCACAAGAGATGGTTCATGTAGTAGTTCTTCATAAGCTGTTTAAAACGTTGTTTCTTCAACTGTAACACACCCAAGCAGGGTACGACAACAGTTTTGTACACTACCACACACTTTGTTTTTCTAGCATGACTTCGAGGTCTGTGTCAGGTGCTAAAACGATATTATCACGTTTCCATCCTTTGGCTCTCACAGGAAGCTGAGCATCGCATGGTTTAAACTACACAACTCCCACAATACACAGGTCGGTAGAAATAAAACAGAAGTGCGATGTTTCTCGTAGACAAAAATGTAAAAGTTATGTAAACATATGGAAACTGGAAGAGTTTGCGGCATTGTAGAGAGTTTCCAACGGGTATTTGAAGGTGATGACCGATACTGTTAATCTCATCTTCCACAGTGACGGGGTAGTGGATGTCTCCATGTTCCGTTTCGATGACTTTTCTTTCATTTTGCAGTCATGTGCATGACTAACGTTCCGTTGTTGACAATCGCCGAAAGGTGCCATTCACAACAAGCATCACGTAGTCGAAATAAAAAGAGGTTCTGTAATCTAATTGGTGAAAAGAAAATTAAAACGCATGGAGGGCATCACTGTATATGGAAATAGGACGAGTCTGCAGCTTTGAGGAACGCTTCCAAATAACTGCCTGAAGATGATAATCTCTACATTTAATCACACGTCCCAGAGTGCCAAGTAGCAGATATCCAATGTTCCTCCAAGGCTCCCTCCACCTCAACCAAGTGGTGTCAATCACTACGCGGTAACCAACGGCGTACCAGTGGTCGGAAGGGATGGGAAAGACACTGTTGGTATGTGATGATGTACTCTAACACACACAGTAGACAGCGCAATCAATTTTAGCAATTTTACTAGTTGTTCCATTATTTAAACGCCAGCCATTGACACAGCAGAGTGCTTCCTAGTTTCTGCATCATCGCTAAATCACCCCTCCACTACTATGCTGCTAAAATATACTAGACTGTGAATGCAGAATCCTATACCAATGCAATTACGTTATCTATATATTTCCAACATATCGATCATAGTACAGAATTTACGATTACGACTGGCGATCATTCCCTGTGTGGATGGGCGTCACATAGTATTCTCGGATTCGTAGGATAAAATCAGAGAGTGATAGATCCCACCCACATTATTCTTTACCAATCCTCCATGCAGCACCGATCTTCAGCACAAGATCTCTCCAGATGCGTTCGTGTCGAGGAGGAAAGGGCCTCTTATCGGTATACAGTAGACTTAAGAGAGTTGTGATGATATAACAGACATTAAGAAGAAAAATATGGTATATAGATGACGGAACTCCATACAGCTAGAGTCTGAAACATTTCACGTAACTCAAACGCGCTATCAGTTCAGAAGCATTATTCCAGTGTCTGAACTCAGTACCAAGAAGGTAAAAGCATGAGAGAAATGATAGTAGAGCATAAACACACACTCCTATGTTTACATGGTTCTATACCTACAAATGCTATAGTGTTAATAACATATGGATTCCGAAGTATTAGTCCTTCTAAACTATTCTGGTGTCGTAACATGGCATCGTCAGTGTATATCCACCGCTCGAACTGCTTATAAACCAACTAGAACGATCTCCAGACACCTGTTCTGTCTCTTAGGAAATTAATAGACTTTATACGTTTTTTTAAGTCGGAAACTTACAAACCCTCAATCACGCTTTAGACATCAGTCGTGCTTACAGGGTGAAAAGTATTTAAACCGACAAAATCTGGGAGTTTGTAGAGGATGTCAAAAACAAATATTTTTCCCTAATGTCATTTTTTCCTATGAGGAGTATTTAAAGCGGTAGAGGAAGATTTCTCTGGCGGCAAATTAATTAAACCAACAAACACTTTTCCATTTTTTTATGACAACACATTAACAAAACCCAGTTACAATTACAGAAGATTTTCAAAAATGCCTCCATTGACACGTAAACGAAGGTTACACCGTCGGATCATGTTCTATCCGACACGGGCAAAAACCCCAGGAGTATCCTGAATTGTTCCTCCTGCTGCTACTATCCGGGCAACCAGATCCTCTTCTGATGCAACAGGAGTTGCGTAAACAAGGTTGCTATCTCTCCCCACACAAAAAGTCCTGAGGGGACATTTCTTGGGATCGAGCAGGCCATGATACACGACCACCTCTGCGAGTCCACGTTTCTGGGATCCGTCGGTCCAGGAATCGACGCACACGACGACTGAAATGTGCCGGCGCCCCGTCGTGTTGGAACCACATGCGTTGTCTTGTAAGGAGCGGGACGTCTTCCAGCGATTCTGGCGAGAAAATTGTAATAATGTCTGTCATTTAATGACCTAGGTAGCAGATACGGCCCAATTAAACAGTCCTCAACAACACCGATCCACACGTTAGCGAAGAACCGCACTTGATGAGCGCTAGTAACTGCGGCTAGTGCGTTATCCTCACTCCAAACATGCGAATTGTGCATGTTGAAGACTCCATCACGACCGAACGTTACTTCATCGGTAAACAACACAGAGGATGGAAATGTAGGATGCATTTCACACTGCTCCAGGTACCACTGCGAAAACTCTGCTCTGGGTGGATAATCAACTCGTTCCAGGTTGTGGACACGCTGTAAGTGAAATGGACGTAACAATTGCTCTCGAAGGACTGTTCTTACATTCAAATTGGTTCAAATGTCTCTGAGCACTATGGGACTTAACATCTGAGGTCATGAGTGCCCTAGAACGTAGAACTACTTAAACCTAACTAACCTTAGGACATCACACACGTCCATGCCCGATGCAAGATCCGAACCTGCGGCCGTAGCGTCACGCGGTTCCAGACTAAAGCGCGTAGAACCGCTTGACCACACCGGCCGGCGTTCTTATATTCGTCTGATTCGTCCCCATGTTACGTGCAATTGCACGAGTGCTGATTGAAGGATCCCGCTCCACATGCTGCAAGACAGCTTCCTCAAATTGCAGCGTTCTTACCGTGCGACGGCGTCCCTGTCGAGGTAATCTGCTAAATGACCCGGTCTCACACAGACGTTGGTCTCGTCCGTTGTGGTGCGCTACGTAGTATCGGTTTTGACTAATGCGACTGTGTCTCACTAGGAAACAGAGCTAGGAATAACCAATATGAATATTTTCGACAGCTGATACGTTGAGGTACCACCCACATCCTGCTGCACGCAAACGCACATCAAGTTGCAGCAACTCCTCACGAGGGAACAAGCACCACAATCAGTAGCCAAGGGAGCTGTAACAATCTTATTGCTGTGTAGAGTAGCACCACCACAGCTCTGGTAGCATTCCTCATGCACAAAGAAGTCCTGGTCTGATGTTAGGTACTTTGCTCGTCGTCCTAACACCATATCTCTCGAGTACAACCCCCCCCCCCCCCCACACCTCATTATATTAAGGGTGGTACATGTGACATCGGTCCACTCTCCTACAGAACACTCTAGGAAATGGCCTAAGTCCGATAAACACATTGATTCTTCTTCTTAATACTTAAGGAATATCATGTTTGTGGGAACCGGCTGTCATTCCGTAATATCTTTATTCGACTGCATGTGTAAGAACACACTTATTGATTGGAATCCATATGTTTTGCACACTTCAATATAGTGCCTCAGTGAAATACTTATCTCGCCTTTGTGTGTGTATCGAAAACTCACGTAGTCTGCAGGGGGGAGGGGAAGGGCTGAAACTGAATGCAGCCAGAGCATAATTTTTAAGCTTTTTTTCGGTCTTGAGTGTCGAGCTGCCTCCATCCCACCTGAGTTCATTTCATTTCATGGTACTTTTTCCCTAATTTTACGTATATTCAATCTCTTTACGTAATTTTTCAAGTTTTTTTTGTGGTTTTACATATTTAGTCGTATTGCCCTCAATTGTACGTATTTCCCATCAATTTGTCATAATTATACCAGGTTATCCTCGATTTTCACCATTTTATGTCATTTTTAATTTTTTATATTTTCCCGTATAAGTATTGCTGGAATACCCATGCGTTGTTTGATTTTATACGAGTATATTTGCGTGTCCTATATAGCAACCAACTAAAAATCCTAAGAATTCCCCTATTCCCGATGATCTACATGCATGCATTTTGGATAGGGAGATCATGAAACGTATAGTAACACTCACCTTATACCTAGATGAGACTTAACGAGTGGTGCAAATTGGAAACTCGTAGTCTGGAAACACTCACATCATAGATCTTGTCTGCAGACTCATGTAGCGATGCACTTGATTGCAAACTCAAAGTCTGGCACAGTTCTATACATTCATCGGACTCCCACTCTACTTTGTAGAGATGTGCAACAGGGAGTTGACATGTGTACACAGTTGATTTCTGCTGCTGCTACGATATTTTTTCCCATAAGTTTATGCTCTTATTGCTTACCAGATGAGTTTCGATACTTTTGTTTACACTTTCCAACTCTGATACGCCCCCACAACCGTGTCAGGACATTTACAAACTGTAGGTTTCGGGTGTTTCTTATCTTAGTGATAAGTTACTCGTTGCCTGACAGTAGCACTTAACATCCTGGACTGTAACAGTTTCCTTTCCCCGTACCTACAGAGTGTACATCCCCGGCAACGTAACTGACAGACGAACAGTTAGCAAGTTATGCATTAGAATCACAACTGTCCGCCGCTGATGGCTCTATACGCATACAACTACGCATTCATATTAACAATCGCGAAGTCTCGATTTTAACTGCTTGTACGTTATTTTCGAGAGTGCTAGGAACCCGTAAAGAGCGAAAAACGTGTCTCAAAGCGCTTCTGTAAAGTATGTAAGCACATTTGAATATATCCTGTTAAAGAACATAACATCTTCGATGCAAGTTATATTACCGATATTTCGTAACAATATCGTCTAGATTCTTCAATAATAATAAACCATGGCCTCCTGCTGCGCCTGTTACATCTTCTTTCGAACTCTTAAAAACCCACGATGATGGCTCATCATTATCCCAGTTCCGTAATATGGTGTGCTAGATGTCCTTCAGAAGGATGGAGACAGTCCTTCGTGAGTGTTACTGTTATTTATGGTACAGAACAGCAAATTAGTTTGACGGTATAGTACTGTACTCTAATTCACCTAGTCACTCACAACTAAATATTCTACAGATGCAATGCTTTTGTTCTATTTCTCTCTGTATGTCTAAGACAATGTGTGTGTTGTGGATAGCTCGCCTTGCGGGTCCTGACTGGATTCGCCTACCCCAGCCTCCCCGCCTTCTACCCTGCTCCAGGCGGCTTGAGATGAAACGGAACTGTGCCATGTGCGTTCGTAGCCCTCCACAGGTCTTACATGGCATAACCTGTGAAATGTGTGCCGCATCGCTCGGTGTCTGGTGGTCTGTCAATGACCACTTGCATGCATCCCTAACAGACCCCCAGCCATCGACTTCCATGCCACATGGGGTCGGCAGCCAGTTGTTGGAAATCGCCAGATCATTGTAATGTAGAATGCCATTCCCAAGTCGCGTATTGTTGGGCATCTACCGCGAACGATAGAACTGTTTTTGGAGGTTAGCGTCCTCCCCCCTCCCCCTCCCCCCCAGACAGCTGTCCTAACGAAAACAGCAACATATATCTTGAGTGATGCAGCTGCTATTGGGCATGCCACACTATCAATCTCCCAGAATGCATAACGGTTTTTTTTCTTCTAAAGATAACAGATGCATCCAGTTTTTCACCCACTTGCCAGAAAATAAAGGATGTTTCTCAGAATATATTTTCTCCCTCACAGCAGCCACAGGCACCATGACTGACTAATGTGCTGTTCTCTGCCGCAGATAACAGTAATACTCACGAAGGACTGTCTCCATCCTTCTGATGGACATCTAGCAAATAAAATGGCGGAATTGGGATGATGAGCCATCATCGTAGATCTTTAAGAGTATTGCCGGCCGCGGTGGTCTAGCGGTTCTAGGCGCTCAGTCCGGAACCGCGCGACTGCTACGGCCGCAGGTTCGAATCCTGCCTCAGGCATGGATGTGTGTGATGTCCTTAGGTTAGTTAGGTTTAAGTAGTTCTTAGGGGACTGATGACCACAGATGTTAAGTCCCGTAGTGCTCAGAGCCATTTGAACCATTTGAATTTAAGAGTATTACAGGACATGTAACAGGCCCAGCAGAATGCCTTGGTTTATTTTTATTAGTGAAGAATCTAGAATATTGTTACGAAATATCTGTAATATTACTTGCATCGAAGATGTTATGTTCTTTAGCAGGATGAATTGGTATCTCACTGTATCAGCTATCGAAAATATTCATGGTGGCAATTCCTTGCACTATCTCCTGGTCAGACGTAGCAAAATGCATCAAAACTTGTACTACTACTACTAATTATAAGCACGACTGATGTGTAAAACGTGATTGAGGGCGTGTTCATTTCCGACTTACAAAAATTTATAAATTCCATTAATTTTCTAAGAGGTGGAACAGCAGTCTCTGGACATGGTTCTAGTTCGTTTATAAGCAGCTCGAGTAGTGGATATACACTCACAATGCCATCCGAGAGCACCAGAATAGTGTAGAAGGAAGTAGTTTTATCCTTTTAAAGTTTGCCACCAAAGGGATTGAGGTAGGAAAGTTGCAGGATGGTTGTACGGTTCAAATGGCTTTAAGGGGCTCCGGAAAGGCTCAAAATCATGAAAAGTTCAATTTTTACTTTTTTGCGTTTTCTGAATCTGCAGACTATTACCTTTTAATAGATATATAATTTATTCAATTCCAAAGACTACAACTATTTTTAAATATTTTTTGAAATGTGTTCTACATGGGTGTGACCCACTGTGGCGCTGTTAAACTGCTGTCAAATGGTGTTATTATTAACGTCCGTGTTCATCAGGTACATTTTAGTGATGTGAGATAAAGTATGTGTTGTGGCTAACCTGTGATGGTTCAATATACACTCCTGGAAATTGAAATAAGAATACCGTGAATTCATTGTCCCAGGAAGGGGAAACTTTATTGACACATTCCTGGGGTCAGATACATCACATGATCACACTGACAGAACCACAGGCACATAGACACAGGCAACAGAGCATGCACAATGTCGGCACTAGTACAGTGTATATCCACCTTTCGCAGCAATGCAGGCTGCTATTCTCCCATGGAGACGATCGTAGAGATGCTGGATGTAGTCCTGTGGAACGGCTTGCCATGCCATTTCCACCTGGCGCCTCAGTTGGACCAGCGTTCGTGCTGGACGTGCAGACCGCGTGAGACGACGCTTCATCCAGTCCTAAACATGCTCAATGGGGGACAGATCCGGAGCTCTTGCTCGCCAGGGTAGTTGACTTACACCTTCTAGAGCACGTTGGGTGGCACGGGATACATGCGGACGTGCATTGTCCTGTTGGAACAGCAAGTTCCCTTGCCGGTCTAGGAATGGTAGAACGATGGGTTCGATGACGGTTTGGATGTACCGTGCACTATTCAGTGTCCCCTCGACGATCACCAGTGGTGTACGGCCAGTGTAGGAGATCGCTCCCCACACCATGATGCCGGGTGTTGGCCCTGTGTGCCTCGGTCGTATGCAGTCCTGATTGTGGCGCTCACCTGCACGGCGCCAAACACGCATACGACCATCATTGGCACCAAGGCAGAAGCGACTCTCATCGCTGAAGACGACACGTCTCCATTCGTCCCTCCATTCACGCCTGTCGCGACACCACTGGAGGCGGGCTGCACGATGTTGGGGCGTGAGCGGAAGACGGCCTAACGGTGTGCGGGACCGTAGCCCAGCTTCATGGAGACGGTTGCGAATGGTCCTCGCCGATACCCCAGGAGCAACAGTGTCCCTAATTTGCTGGGAAGTGGCGGTGCGGTCCCCTACGGCACTGCGTAGGATCCTACGGTCTTGGCGTGCATCCGTGCGTCGCTGCGGTCCGGTCCCTGGTCGACGGGCACGTGCACCTTCCGCCGACCACTGGCGACAACATCGATGTACTGTGGAGACCTCACGCCCCACGTGTTGAGCAATTCGGCGGTACGTCCACCCGGCCTCCCGCATGCCCACTATACGCCCTCGCTCAAAGTCCGTCAACTGCACATACGGTTCACGTCCACGCTGTCGCGGCATGCTACCAGTGTTAAAGACTGCGATGGAGCTCCGTATGCCACGGCAAACTGGCTGACACTGACGGCGGCGGTGCACAAATGCTGCGCAGCTAGCGCCATTCGACGGCCAACACCGCGGTTCCTGGTGTGTCCGCTGTGCCGTGCGTGTGATCATTGCTTGTACAGCCCTCTCGCAGTGTCCGGAGCAAGTATGGTGGGTCTGACACACCGGTGTCAATGTGTTCTTTTTTCCATTTCCAGGAGTGTATATCGCTGGTGTGATTGTCGATTGTTTCATGTTTATTTACTCTGTCGTTATCTTGAAAATATTCGTAATTAATTCTGTTTCTTGAGTCTCTGTTTTGTTGAAGTATAATAATGAGTAAAAGTAAAGTTATTAGAAATCCTCTGAAGGCTTTTAAGAAAAGGAGAAATGTTGGAAAGCCAAAGGTATGTGTTATTACTGTAAACAATAAAGACGATAACCAAGTGAGTGAACCTAACCTCTCAAGTACACCTGCCCATAGCAGTCAAAGTGGGAAAGAAAATACTTTACAGAAGAAGCTTGGTTCAATGAGTGAAAACTATGAATGTTTTATGGGCGAATCGGATGTGAATGAAATATTTGATATGTCGGTTCTCAAAGGAATTTTTTCAAACTGTGTAAGATGTATTCGTTGTAGTGAAGTTGGTCTGGAACTCTCCATAATAAAGCACGTAGGAATTGCTAGTGAAATACAACTGAAGTGTGATAAGTGTTCATACATGACCACCTTTTCGAACAGTGTTGCAGTAACTGCAACTGAAGAAAATGGTAGCAAAATCTACGAACACAACAACAAGCGATGCTTGCTTTAGACAAGGAACGCCTTCGGGCTACAGACAGGGCTGTAAAGAGTCTAGAAATACAAGCAAGAGTAAACAGGAGGAGGAACAAGAGGAAGATGGAGGAGGAGTTTGCAGAGGATGAAGATAATCCATCCTATGGACCTGGAATGCACTAAAAAGTTAATCCAATCTTTGTCGCTCGATTCCCAAAGCTTTTATTTTCTCATACTAATTACATGTTTTCTAAGGATCTTCCAAACATATTTGTTTCAAACTTTCAGTAAATGTTACACAGTACCTTCTGCATAATTTAACACAGCCTTTTTCCAAAAAACTGTATATTTTTGAATATATAAATAAAAAATTGCAAAAAAATGTTGTGAATTTTCATTACAATGGAAAAAAAATCATCTTTAATAACTGAACTAAAATTTTGTATAATCCCTGTGTCAAGTTGTAGCCCATATTCCAATAAATAATCTGTAAAAAGTTCAACTTCCTACCTCAAATACTTTGTGAGGAAAGATGTAATTTATAAGCGTTACTTTAACATTGCAAGTATAGGGCGTTCCGGAGCCCCTTAAGCACTATGGAACTTAACATCTGAAGTCATCAGTGCCCTAGACTTAGAACTACTTAAACCCAAGTAACCTAAGGACATCACACACATCCAAGCCCGAGGCAGGATTCGAACCTGCGACCGTAGCAGCAGCGCGGTTCCGGACTGAAGCCTCTAGAACTTCTCGGCCACAGCGGCCGGCATGGTTGTATGACTGATGTTGTACAAATATATCTTGCATTAGGGTATTAAGAGCATTGCATTCTGCATGACTCATTCTTGGAAACTGTATGGCATTAACAGTGTAGCATTTTTATGTGGAGAACCATGCAAACATAGGAGTGTGTGTTTAAGTTCTACGATCGTTCCTCTCATGCTGGTACCTTCCTGGTACTGACCCCAGACAGTGAGATAATGCTTCAGAACTGATAGCACGGTTAATTTACGACGGTAATCATAAAAGTAAGGTCTCTTCTTTTTTTGCAAGTACATAGACCTCTTTATTTCTACACTGGCTTACATCAGTTTAGAGCTTGAACATTTAGCTATTTTTCGACATAATCACCATTTCTGTCGATGCATTTTTGTAGACGATGTGGCAGTTTTTGTATGATCATGTCATACCAGCTCGCCGCCATGCTGTTCAGAAGGTTATGATCCTTTCACCTCGTCCTCGGAGCTGAAGCGCTGGGACCAGAACTAACGCTGACAGGTACTGTGAGATTCTGATAAAACTAAAACGGGCAATTCAGAACCGGAGAAGAGGAATGTTGACAAAGGGCGTACACATTCTCCATGACAACGCTCACCCACACATCGCTCGGCAAACCGTTGCTCTCCTGCAACAGTTTCAGCGGAACAAAATCACCCACCCACATTATAGTCCTGACTTGGCGCCCAGTGACTATCACCTGTTCCAAAGGTTAAAAGAACATTTGGCAGGAAAGCGATTCAGCTCCGACGACGAGGTGAAAGAAGAGGTTCATAACTTTCTGAACTTCATGGCGGCGAGCTCGTATGACATGGGCATACAAAAACTGCCACAGCATTTACAAAAATGCTTCGACAGAAATGGTAATTATGTTGAAAAATAGCTAAATGTTCAAGCTGTAAACTGATGAAACCATTGCAAAATAAATAGGTCTATGTATTTATAAAAAAAATAGGAGACCTTACTTTTCGGATTACCCTCGTACATGAAATGTTTCAAACTCCATTAGTCTGGTGCTCCATCAGGTATAAACCAAACGTTTCTTCCTAACCGTGTGTTATATCACCACAGCACTCTAATGTCTCATATACACTGATATGACGCGCTACAGTCTTCGACACGTACGCATCTAGAGATATCCTGTGCTTTTGTATGAGTGCCGTGGGCTGTATTCGTGCTGCAGGGAGTATTGGTCATGAATAATGTGGGAGGGATCTGTCACTCTCCGACTTTATCCTACGAATGCAAGATTACTCTGTGACGCCCATCCACTCGGGGAAAGGTGGCCAGTCGAATTCGTAAATTCTGCACTATGATCGATGACCTGGAAATATGTAGATAATGACATCGGTATAGGATTCAGCGTTCGCTATCTAGTATATTTTAGCTGCAAAGTAGTGGAGGGGTGACTTAGCGATAATACAGAAACTGGAAAGCTTTCTGCTTTGTTATTGGCTGGCGTTGAAACTATGGAACAACTGGTACACTTTGATGTATATGGTCTAATGGATGTACCGCACAGTCGTCTAGCTGCATTCACAATGTAGTGTATGGTAATTGCAAAGTAGTGGAAGGGCGATTTAGTGATGATGCAGAAACTGGGGTGTACTGGCGGACGTTGGAATTACGGAACAACTGGTAGAACTGCTAAAATTGATCACACTACCAACTGTGGTGTGTATTACAGTACATCGTCGCATATCAACAGTGTCTTTCCCATCCTGTACATCCACTGGTACGCTGTGGATTACTGCATAATGATTGACTGACACCAGTTGTTTGAGATGGAGGGAGCCATGGCGGAACCTTGGATGTCTGCTATTTGTCACTGACTAGCATGGGATTAAATTGTAGAGGCAACTACCTGATGGGTGTTGTGAACGCCAACTACTGGCGATGGTCGGCAACAGGCAATGATCATGTACATACCTGCAAAATGAGAAAACAATGCTCGTCGAAACGGCGCATGGAGACATCCACTACCCGGTCGCGGTGGAAGATGAGGTTAACTGTATATGTCATCATCTTCGTATAGCTGTTGGAAACACTCTACAAAGCCGCAGACTCTTCCAGTTTTAGTATGATGCGATGTCTTCCTCAATTTTTTTTCAATGCGAAACATCGCCTCTGTGTTTTATTTATACCTATCTGTGTGTCGTGAGAGCTGCATAGTTTACAACAAGTGACATTCAACTTTCTGTGAGAGCCAAAGGTTCAAAACGTGGTAATATCGGTTTAGCACCTGACACAGACCCCGAAGTCATGGCAGAAAAACAAAGTATATGGCGGTGCACTGTAGTCGTGCCCTGCTTGGGTGTGTAACAGCTGAAAAAACGATGTTTTAACTGCTTATGAGGAACCAATACAGGAACCCTCTCTTGTGATTGATAGTCTGCTGGATATGGTCTTCCTCCAACACAGTGGACTAAACTTTAAGCATGTAACGCTGCGCTTTGTGCACACACGATACTCTTTAAAGCCTGTACTATGGTAAGTTGACGGGCTTCACCTTGTGAGAAAGGATTTTTGTATAGATATTGACCGCGTGTACCTGAATGGAGGCAAATCAGACTTACATCCACTCTGTAATAACAATGATACGTCAAGCAAGTCCGAAATGCTACTACACGTCAGGACGGACAAGAAACAACGCAGAAGATGATACCAATTTGTTAATTATACGGTCGCCAGCCTAATTAGGCATTAACTGAGTTTCTTCCCTGTACAAGTTGATATATGTTCATGCAAAACCACCCGTAATAACACTGCATAATATGGTAAATTTTAGAACCAGAAAATCTACTGAACTGATGATTTCACTTTCTGTACTAATATGGATAAACCATAAATACGTAACATTACACTATAATGTTCACTACAAAACTTTGTACTGTCTATTGATCTGATTAAAATCAGGCATAGGTTACCCTAGAAATAGCACTTTCGAAACACACACACAATGTCAATTTTGATAAAGGTAAAACACTGATAAATTTTGGTTTCTATTTTGGCTTTGACCTTGCTGGTCAAATCAGTTTAGAACACTTCAGAATTCAAATGAATAAAAAAAGGGGGGGGACCCTGAAACTGTTATGATCACTGTATTAAAACAATTAATTACTGAAATCATTATGTGCTCAAGATTTCCAATATATTAGTTACTACTCTTTTCATTTTATTTCCTGCTCATTTAAATACCATTATATCTGTCTTGAAATAATTAAACTTCATTACTAAATCAATATCAAAATTATCTTCAAACTTTGTCAGACCTTTGTTATTCGTCTATTAGTTCATTAACAAAAAAAGTTCTTTAAACATCATTCTAACATAGCTAGGTCTGCAGGTAATTATTATTAACATATACTTTAATTCTTCATTTCGGGACACTCGGATTGCACAACATTTGGAAAGGACCCTGGCTAGGTTAGTTGTGAGGATAATTAAATGATAGGACAGTTCTGGTAAAATTTAAGTTGTTATTGAACAGTATCGAACAAAAGTGACACTGGTCCACACGAAAACAGTACTAAAAGTTTCAACCTGTTCGTATCGATACGGCGGTTGGCGGGCGGTGAGATGGCGAGGCACGGAGCACACATACAACCACTGCAATGGCTCTTGATGTATCGGCACTTTACTTCTTCATAGCGTCGCAATACTTTTCCATTTAGTGCCTATGGAATTTTGCCATGCTGTATAGGCGTCGGAACGGCATATCCGAGGCTCAATGAAACTACGTCTTCCAGGAGAGCCTCCTCGATCCAGAACGTGTTGCTCAGACCAATGCCCAACTCCGACTGCCACTGCTGAGCCCGTTATGCCGTGCAGCGCCCGTGTGCATTTTCCCGCGCTCGCCTGCCATCCACCTTTTACCGCTCCCTTACAGACAGGGTATTCACCAGAGGTTTTGCCTTCTACATATCCTAATACATTGGCTACGTATGGACCAGACGCACAATTACAACTTTAACATCTTACAACAGTTTCAACATTTGTTACACTCCAATTCTATTACAATATTGCTCGAAATTTGACATAAACATTAATATTCACATTGAAAATTGTTTACAGTTTCTTTAACATAATGCCATGAAACAAAAAAAAAAAGAAATGAAATCGGAGCATCGATTACACTAATTTATCGAAAAATCAAAAAAAAAAAATTATTTGTACAATAGTACAGCGTTGTTGTTGTTACAAGCAGATCTGTGCAAACGACTTTGAGCACTGGCCATTCTCTCCAGTGGGACGTGTATATGTAATATGCTCAATGATAACACGCAGACAGTATTTGTTTATTGGATATATCGGAAGAAAGATGCGATAGAATCAAGTAGGAGGTTCCTTTATAAGGAGTTTTATACTGGTTAAATTTCGGATGCAGATAGTTCTTGCTAAACTACGCCGATTTTGCTCATAAAACTAAGAGAAGTCGGATGTGTGTATTCTTGTGGAATCATGACTGTTTTTATTATTATCGTCACGACTGTGTGTTTCAAAAATAGGTGTTATCTCAAGTCCTGTGTTATTTCATACTTCGTACCCTCTAATTATAAAGTAGACACCACTTGAATTATAGCTCGTTGTGGATCCTAGAACTGTTGGTGTGTTTTTCCCTGGCATGTGACTAGAATGCGTGAAACAGGATGTTACGATTAAATTATTTACAAAACTAAAACACAAGATTTTGCCATATGATACAAAGTTTGCAGAGGGGAGTTATGGAGGAAAAATGTCAGATGTAAGCAGGAAGACAGTGTTTGGTTTCGACGTAATGGATGAGAGAGAAAGAGCGATAGATAGAGGTGGCAAAATCTTGTAGGAGGTTCTGTTACAAGACAGGCTCTCACTGTTTGTTTCGTTACCTCCAGTGTGATATAACATCACACTGGTGAAACGGGAGTTCCCATAGTGTACAAAATAGCAACATCCTCTTTAATTATAGCAGGTTTTTCTCGAACGTAAAAATGATTGTGGTTTTTTTCCGACATGTGAGCTAATGGCGTGAAAGACTGTATTCTCTAATGTTATTTCAAGTGTCTTTAATGTTTGTAATACACGTGTGCATGACAGTTTACTTACACTCATTTGACTGCGAGAGACGCTTTCAGGTCGTGTATTTGTCCATTATCCTGAAGGAAACTGATTAACATCGGTGTTTTCTTTTGTTCAGAGTTTAAATTCTTGCTTTTTCTTTATTCTGATGACGGTTTAGAAATAACGAGGATATTCAGCAGTGATTGGTAATTTTTGTAGCAAAATAGTGGAAGCTTTTCTTCCCCATTTTACGCTGGGTGAGTGTATAGGGGGTGTGTAGCCTGAACTCTGAAGGTAATTGGCGGTGGTACACTTCGTTGGATGTCGCAAAATAATGAGATGTGAATTTTATCCTGCTGTCCAATGTAAAAACTATACGACTTTGCTCATAAAACTAAAAGAAAATGGACTGCGCCCATTTTCATGGGAACAGGACATTTATTATCGTCTCGATTGTGTTTTCTTTTTTAATAGATTCTTGATTATAAGAGGTGTGTCGATGTTAAATAAAAGCGTTCTCCATCTCAGAACAACAGGCCTACTGGAGGCATTGGAAGCATGTTTTAGTCTGTGTGTGAGTTCGCAGACGCTGCTGGGCCCTGACCAGGTGGGCGGTGTGTGTGGGTGGCGCTGGGTCGCTATATTTTAGAACAAGTTGCACTTGGGGTGGTCTCCCATTTAACTCCTATTGTTTAGTTGACTAAACGTGGTTTTGTGTTGGTGAAGGACTGTCGCCTCAAGGTGGTCAGCGGCCGCAGTGAGCTCGTGCTACACCTTACAGGCTGCTCCGACACCATCTGAGGAATACTGCGCTCCCAGATACGGCAGGATCTGTGGTCACTTTAGGCAGAGGACTCCCTGTTTCCTAAGTCGTTGTTGCTCCATGGGGGTCCAGTCTTTCCGAGAAATACGTTTAACAGATTGCAAGAAGCGTTCTCTTCTTGTCTTTTGTCTATCTGTGACTGATTTCCGCAGACTGTTGACAGTATATCAATGCCATCAGCAGTATCTCTTTCTGGTCCACCAATGGCAGGATAGAACAGGCCTCTGTCCCTACCTACAATGAGGAGAGGGAAGGAAAGAAGGAAGGGGGAGTGTGTAAGATGGCCTCCAAGTTAGTTCATGAGCCCCCATCGTGGAGAACGCACGTCTTTTTGGACGACAATTTTCCCCAGTACGTGTGTTGCATCATGCCCCGTTCATTAGGAGTGCTGGTTTTTCACGACAATTTCGATGTTTAATTAGAACAGTGATGAAATTTTTTCCGTTAGTTCTGGTAGCATGTGTTGGCTTTGATTACCTGTGCTGCAAGGTGATTGTCGAGCAGGCGTATGTAGCGAACTCTGGCGTCCAACAGCAATTGATACAGACCTCAGCTGTATGCTTACAGGTAACACACTTATTAAACTTGTCGCTATTCAACACCAGCATCTCGTCAGTTGAATATATTTCCCACCAAAGAAAAAAATAAAGGTAGTACATTTCACCTATGCCTTTCTTCTGTCAGCTAGTTGGTGTGGGGTAGCGGAGGAGGAGGAGATTAGTGTTTAACGTCCCGTCGACAACGAGGTCATTAGAGACGGAGCGCAAGCTCGGGTGAGGGAAGGATGGGGAAGGAAATCGGCCGTGCCCTTTCAAGGGAACCAACCTGGAATTTGCCTGAAGCGATTTAGGGAAATCACGGAAAACCTAAATCAGGATGGCCGGAGACGGGATTGAACCGTCGTCCTCCGGAATGTGAGTCCAGTGTGGGGTAGCGTTTGAAAGCGTCTGACACTAGTTTCGAGTCGTATTGTGAAATTTTTAGACAAGCAGGATAACACCAGTTGTATGGTGTTGTCAATGTTTGAACTGTATTGCGATTTTGGGCAGTCCTTGTGTAGCGCTATGCACATTGTTGTGCAATGAGGCCCAATCTTTATGACTAATTGCGTAGTGAAGACCGATCTTTACTTCAGTTTCCCATCCAAAATAAATAAAGTACACTAACCTAACCTTCCTCTCCTGTATCTGGGCACTTTTCATGTGTTGGAAGGTGCACTTGGACCTTCCATCCAGGAGGATCAGAGTTTGTGCCCGGGAAAGAGCATAGCCATTTTTCATTTCCCGCCAGTTCCTGGATGGGTGGGATGTCAGCACAGCCCAGGGACAAAGAAATTCCCACTAAAATTCGGAATTCGCGCCAACATTCGAAATTTCCACCAATAGAGTATGTTGGTGAGGGGGAGGTTTTGGAAGAGGAAGGGGGCTGGGACGCACGTGCTGGCTGAGAAGAACATATGACATCATCGGGGGTGGGTAGCGGTGGATAGATGTGGTTGGGGGACAATTAATTGATCAATTTAATTAATTTCCATATCAATTTTATATGAAAATTGGGGTGATACAGCAAGTACCCTACCACTTACGTCATATAGATCCGGTGCCAATTCTAGTTGCTGCTCTCTTAAAGCTTCAACGAATAATCATATATTCAAGCAATCAATGTGGACGCTATACATTTTTACGTAAATTGGAGAATACATTCAGAAGGCAAAGATATAATTTAATATCGTTTCTCTCGTTGTCAATCAACAATAACCTCTGCAAGTAGCGTCTTGCTACAACAATATGCTTGACTCTATTGAAATTTTACACTAATAAACCATATCGTCAATCACAGCCATTCAGAATTAAATAGAATAACTTTTACTTACAATTAATCACTTTTCAATCAAATGTAAAATTGCTTTCCTGACTAACTGAAAAATACTACTGCTTCTCTTTAATTTCTGTGAACTTTGCTTTTACAATGTTCCAGTCTTTTACTTTATTGGCCTTTGGGTTAACCTTGTTACGAAGAGAGAAATTCAAGATATTAGTGTGCTTCGAAATAAGCCTTTCATTATTTTTCTTGTAATAGTTTTGGGATAAAGAACAAGTCGAGTACTGACTTTTTCTATATAAGAACGTGCAGTTAATTCGTTGACAGGTACAAGTCACCGTTTCACTTTACGAGTGCTGGTTCTCTATTCCAAACCCCACTAAGCGGAAATGTAATAAAAATAAAACAAGTGACCTAAATGTCACCGCCACTTTTAAACTATATGAACTTTAAATAGTCAACCAACATTCAACCACTTCAAGCGTCTAAGGTGAGGCTGCTATGTTGCCAATGTATGTCATACAGTAATGTGTCGCCATATTGTCATTGCTTTGAAGCTGCTAACTGAGGGTCACTTAACATTGTTGTTGATAAGACAGTGAACTGCCTAAAGATATAACACATATAAAACGCTATCCTTTATTCTTTCAGTTTACTCATAATTTATGAATTTTCTTGTATACAGACTCTACAAAAAATTTAAAAATTCACTTTCAATTTTTAATACTCTTTAATTTATTTAATTTTTCTACTATAGGTTATGAAATGTACCTAAGATGGACAGAGCACTTTATATTTCACTAATGTAAAATGGAGTAGATCAAACATTCGTATAAATTACGTCTGCAGTTTTACGCTGCCTTATGATTTACAGCACAGTCGACCTTTAATCAATTAAACTACCTATTTTCGTCAGTTAACGTCGCAGGGCTGAACGTTTTTCAGTTTTGCACTGTGGTGTAGAAGGAGACGGCTACGGCATTGTGAAATTGATTGATGCGATCTTTGTCAGGACACTCCCCTCTTGTTGCTCTTTGTGGTCGTAATGTTATTAGTGTCTACAGAGCCCACACGAGAATAGCTCCACAGAAATCTAAATAATGTTAAACACAACTTTCACAGCAGACCACAGTTGCAGTGAACTCGACGCCACTATGCCAACATAAACCCTTAATGTGGATTAATATTATCATTTAATCTTCTGAAAATAGGTCTCAAAAATTTTGAATAGTTTCCAGTTTATAATATTAAAATTACGTAACAATTACCAAAGGCCCTCTTACTGCTCCTGTTCTGTTACGGCCGGTAAATTGATTCTTATGATACTGTATAGAGAGTGAATTGCAATATCAATCTTAGAACAGAGACAGTTACAGCATACGTTCCTGTGTTTTACAAAGCCTCAAGTAAACACGCACCTATGCCCTCATTGGTGGTTTTTGAGCTACTGATGGTAGTGTTAATGACAATGATAATGACTGCGACGATGTGTCTCATACCCCAATGACTGGAGCTACTCAAATG
Organism: Schistocerca americana; assembly: GCF_021461395.2. Taxonomy (NCBI): domain Eukaryota; kingdom Metazoa; phylum Arthropoda; class Insecta; order Orthoptera; family Acrididae; genus Schistocerca; species Schistocerca americana. The sequence continues at coordinate 120,046,239 of NC_060130.1, forward strand.
ATCTCTTTTGCAAAATTTTATTGAGTAAGAGGTAGACACAGAGTGGGAATTCTTCAAGTCAGGGTCTCTATCAAATAATTATTTTTATTACAACGACAGTGTTACCAAACGTCTGTTCAAAAAATTCCGGAACATTTGTAATTTCGTGCCAATGGTGTGTTGGAACAAAATACGGTTGACATTCCTGCACACGCCTGTTTAATGTGTAACTGCCGGATTTCATTGCTGTTATTTTTCAGTGCTGTATTGAGTAGAACATTGTATCGCACAGTTAGCGAATTTTGAGATGGCAGAGTTAGAGAAGCAATGCGTCTGCACTAAATTTTGCTTTACAGAGACACAACAAATGATGTAGAAAGCCTACTGTGATGAGTGCTGAAGCCATACTCGGTGATACGAATAGTTCACACGGTTTAAAAATGGCCGGACGGAAATTAAAGGTGACCTTCGTTCAGGACGCCCTTCGACGTCTCTCGACGACAAGAGTGACTGTCCGAGAAACTGCATGAGATCCTGACACAGCATCTTGGAATGTATCGCGTAGCAGCCAGGTTTGTCCCACAGCTCATGAGTCAAGAACAGAAAGATCTCCCCTTCGCTATCTGTCAAGAGCTTTTGATTGCGCAAGTGAGAACGAGATGTTCCTTGAGAGAATCATAGCAGGTGATGATACGTGGGTCTACAGTTATGATATTAAGATCAAGGTGCAATCTTCACAAAAGGTCGGGAAAGGTTCTCCAAGACAAAGAAAGCTCGTCAAGTCATGTTAAATGTTTTCTTTGACTTTGAAGGAATAGGCCATCATGAATTCGTGTCACAGGGAGAAACTTTTAATCGCTGTTGCCATCGGGACGTGTTGCGACGTCTACGAGAAGATGTGAGAAGGAAACGGCCTGAAACATGGGGAGACAATTCAAGGCCCCTGTATGAAGATAACGCACTCGCACACTTCTCCTTATTGGCGCGTGACTATTGCACAAAAAACGAAATCACCATGCTGCCTCATTCTTCGTACTCTCCAGACCAGGTCCCTGCGGACGTTTTTTTATTTCCAAAGTTGAAAGCCCCGTTAAAAATACGAAGTTTTGCAACAATAGACGAGATGAAAGAAAATTCACAGACGGCGCTTCGCACGATCCAGTGAGAGGCGTCCCAAGAACGGCGTTGGGAGCGGTCTACGAATTGTGGAGGAGAGTGTTTCCAAGAATACCATGCACGATAAGTAAAAGGTAAGCGCAGAAAAATTATATGGAATAGTTCTGGAAAGTTTTGAACAGACGTCGTACATGCTGCGGGTTCTTTAAACCATACAAGCAGGTTTCTGCTTTACAAAATACCATGAATACTATTACGTGACTGAGAACTATTTTCGTCTTTCCACCCGATGACTGAAACCAATTAATTCATGCTCCACCAACGGAATAAGTAAATTCTGTAAAAACGTTAATGGATATATTAGTGACAGGGTTGTCAGTATGAACTTTGAAATCGAGTGTAAGTTGATTCAATCATATCTCTTATTTAATAAGACAATACAATATTATGGCAGTGTGCCTATACATACATTAATCAGCGTCTGTATCTGTCGAAGACAAGGGTAGTCTTGAATAATGGTGGATAATTCCTTTTATAATTTATGCTAAAGCCGCAAGAAAGTAGGTGAGCAGCGATTTTATAACTCACGCTTATTATTCTTTAGAAAGTATCGGATCAGTGATTCCTATTAAACACGTTCCCGATTTTATTCACCTGATACAACAGCTCCAGCTGTAACTGCTTGTTAGGAAGAGAAAATTAACATTACAGTAGAAGTTCGGCAAATACATTTCAAAGGAGGAAACAAACTTTTGAATTAAAAAGTCCAATTATTTTGCACAATGAATAATCCGTTTCTTTGAAATTTAAAGGCATGTATTCAGATGTTAAGTTCGTTTACTGATTCAGTCACGTCGATGACAAATAGGAAAGTGTTACACGAACAACGAAAACCTTAAGTGTTACGCCTGCGTAATTGCAGCAGTTCCTCGTTGATTTTGTGGTCGAGGAAACAAACTTTACGTGAACACCTAGAAATGAGAAAAGTTTGCCGTGCAAGTTGTTCTCGTCTAGAGGATGCGTCAGAGGCACGGTACGTTTCCCACTAAACAGTTCAGGCGCTAGCTTACCGCATACCCATATTATTCCTTAGACTTAGTTCTGCATTCCCTTCTTACGTCTTCTCAGACGAGATACGAATAGTGGAAATAATGTGCTTAATTAGCAATAATGAGAATAAAAAATTATCCGTTTAGGATACATAAACGAGACAGCCATGAAACCAAAATCTCGAAAATTACTGATTTACTCCAAATTCTTACACAATATTCAGCTAAACATTCAGATGGATATCGACTAAATTTTTTAGGCAACGATGCACAAGTTTTCTGATAAACGAGATTGTGAGGATGAAAAGGCTGCGCTGTACTGCGAAAATGTGCGGATTCGTTTTCTTTCTCGCAGCCGGTCTTAACTACGATAGCAAGGCATTTAAACCATTAGACAAATCGCTTCTCCCATATATATTCTTCCTCGTTATATATACGCTGAACCTCCAAAGACACTGGTATACGCATGCATATTCAAGTATAGAGAGATTAAACCAGGCACAATACGGCGAAGCGGTCGGCGACGCCTGTGTAAGACAAGGGTCTGGCGCAGTTGCCACATGGGTTACTGCTGCTACAATGGCAGATTACCAAGATTTAAATGAGTTTGAACTTGGCGTTACAGTCGGCGCACGAGAAAATGGACACAGCATCTTCGAGATATCGATGACGTGGGGATTTTCCCTTATGATCATTTCACGAGTGTAACGTGAATATCAGGAATCCGTTAAACATCAATCTCCGACATCACTGCGGCCGGAAAAAGATTCTGCAAGAACGGGACCAACGGCGACTGAAAAGAATCTTTCAACTTGACAGAAGTGCAACCCTTCCGCAAATTGCAGCAAATTTCAATGCTGGGCCATCAACAAGTGTCAACGCACGAACCATTCAATGAAACATCATCGATATGGGCTTTCATAGCCGAAGGTCCACTCGTGTACCCTTGATGACGGCACGACACAATGCTTTACGCCTGGCCTGGGCCCGTCAACACCAACATTAGTCTGTTGATGACTGGGAACGTGTTATCTGGGCCTGGTCGGACGAGTTTCGTTTCAAGTTGTATCGAGCGGATGGACGTGCACAGCTATGGAGACAACCTCATGAATCCATGGACCCTGAATGTCAGCAGTGGACTGTTCAACCTGGTGAAGACTCTATAATAATGTGGGGCGTGTGCAGTTAGATTGATATGGGACCTCTGACACGTCTAGAAATGACTCTGACGGGTGACGACACGTACGTAAGCATCCTGTCTGATTACCTGTATCCATTCATGTCCATTGTGCATTCCGACGGACTTGGGCAATTCCAGCAGGACAATGCGGCCCACCGATACGTCCAGAATTGCTACAAAGCGGCTCCAGGGGTACTCTCCTAGGTTTAAACGCTTCCGCTGGCCACCACACTCCCCAGAAATGAACATTATTGAGCATAAATGGGAAGCCTTGCAACATACTGTTCAGAAGAGATGTCCACCCTCTTGTACTCTTAAAGATTTATAGACAGTCCTGCAGGATTCTTTCCAGCACTACTTCAGACATTGCGTACTGTGTGTGTATTGAACCGGGGACCTAGAAACGATGCAGAGGCTTCATCCCGCAGCAGCTCTCAGTAGTCCTCAACCCGACAACAGGCCACAGCAGTCCACCCACACCACCGCCGCCCCACACCGAACCCAGGGTTATTGTGCGGTTCGGCCCCCAGCGGACGCCCCCCCCCCCCCCCCGCCCCCCTAAGGGACGCGTCATAACGGACGAGGGTAACCCCAAGTGTTTTCGTGGTAGAGTAATTATGTTGTTTGTGCAGCAATCGCCGACGTAGTGTAACTGAGGCGGAATAAGGGGAACCAGCCCGCATTCGCCGAGGCAGATGGAAAACCGCCTTAGGAGCCATCCACAGGCTGACCTCGGTACAAATCCGCCGGGTAGATTCGTGCCAAGGACCGGCACGCCTTTGCACTCGGGAAGCAGCGTGGTAGACAGCGCGGCTAGCTGGGTGAGCTACTTCAGACAGTTAAGTCCATGCCACGTCGTGTTGTGGCACTTCTGCGTGCTCGCGGGGGCCCTACACAATACTAGGCAGGTGTACCAGTTTCTTTGGCTCTTCAGTGTAATTGTTCACAAACATCACATACATAGAAATGTGCTGCTCTGTTTCCTTCTCACAGTCGACTGTAACAGAAAACAGACCGCGTTCGACGTATGACTCTGGCGCATCGTAGTGCATCTGCAGCGCAATTTCACCCACAAGATCAGCTCCGAGATAGGTGCGCTGCGACATGCATTGCACAGTGACAGCAGGAGTATTCTCGTGTTTATCCCAAGCGTCCTGATAGCAAATTTGTACGACAGTCTGGTGATTCGACCTGTTACGCTACCATTCGTGAACATCATTGCACGGAGTGTTTTCCAACAGGATACCGTTCGCCCACACACCGTTGTTGTAACCCAACATACTCTACAGGGTCGACGTGTTGCGTCGGCCTGTTCGATCCCCGGATGTGTTTCCAATCTTGTGTTTACCGTCCCTGTATTGACGGACCAACTGCAACAGGCTTGGAACTGACGTGCAGCACCCTTACAACGTTTGTGTGCTTGCATTCAGCATTCTGGTTGTTACACCGGTTATTAATATACCAGCAATTCATATCTGCAATTGATGTCGTCGCGCTGACATCAACCTGTGAAATTGCAATATTAATCAATTAAAAATACCACATAGAAAAATGTATTCCCGAAATGTGATTACTTTAAAGTAATTATGTTTTGATAATTCGATTTCTTCCGTCAGCGTGTTTTACGACTGCAACCGAGTTCGCTAGTCTAAAGTTAAAAAGAAATTAAAAATGAATATCTCTATACAAGATATTGGCATGGTTACGCAAGACAATTTGTGTTCCGGCGTATCGACAAGCGCCGTCACGAAGATCAAGAACGATAAAACACAGAGCGCTGTGAGACGGCGTCAGCCAGTAGCACGCTGACTAGGAAAATTACTGCGGCAGCAGCGCATCTACACGAAGAGAATCAAAGCAACGCGCCGCCTAGCCTCGGAGCACTAGTTGACCGGCACTAGAGGACAGCACTAGAAGAGTCTCACTGACATTAACGATAGAAGTGACTTATGAACTTGGGTGATTATCTTGCATGGAAATTGTATCTATCAAAAGACATTCATTATAGTGAGGTGATCCACATGAGTTCCAAAAGAAATCCGTTGGAATTCGATTACTCGATAAATAGTACAGTTCTCAAGGCTGTCAATTCAACTAAGTACCTGGGTGTCAAAATTACGCACAACTTCAGTTCCAAAGACCGCATAGATAATATTGTGGGGAAGGCGAGCCAAAGGTTGCGTTTCATTGGCAGGACACTTAGAAGATGCAACAAGTCCACTAAAGAGACAGCTTACACTACACTCGTTCGTCCTCTGTTAGAATATTGCTGCGCGGTGTGGGATCCTTACCAGGTGGGATTGACGGAGGACATCGAAAGGGTGCAACAAAGGGCAGCTCGTTTTGTATTATCACGTAATAGGGGAGAGAGTGTGGCAGATATGATACGCGAGTTGAGATGGAAGTCATTAAAGCAAAGACGTTTTTCGTCGCGGCGTGATCTATTTACGAAATTTCAGTCACCAACTTTCTCTTCCGAATGCGAAAATATTTTGTTGAGCCCAACCTACATAGGTAGGAATGATCATCAAAACAAAATAAGAGAAATCAGAGCTCGAACAGAAAGGTTTAGGTGTTCGTTTTTCCCGCGCGCTGTTCGGGCGTGGAATGGTAGGGAGATAGTATGATTGTGGTTCGATGAACCCTCTGCCAAGCACTTAAATGTGAATTGAAGAGTAATCATGTAAATGTAGATGTAGATGAACTATGTTCGTGCGGTATATCATATTAATAGAACAGATTAATAGTAAAATGAATTTATAGGTCGAAACAGAACATAGTTGTACACGTACTTTGAGATGGTAAAGGTCATGGGGATAGCGATATGTACACATACAGATGGCAGTAGTATCGCATACACAAGGTATAAAAGCGTAGTGCATTGGCGGAGCTGTAATTTGTACTCAGGTGATTCGTGTGGAAGGGTTTGCTATTTGGTTATGGTCGCACGAAGGGAATCAATAGACTTTGAAAGCCGAATGGTAGTTGGAGCTAGACGCGTGGGATATTCCACTTCGGAAAACGTTAGAGAACTCAATATCAGTGCTAATGGACGAGCAACACTGCGTGAAATAACCACAGAAATCAATGTGCGACGTACGAAGAACGTACATATCAGGCGATTGCGGCGAAATTTAGCATTAATGGGCTATGGCAGCAAAATACTGAAACGAGTGCCTTTGCTAACAGCACGACATCGCCTGCGGCGCCTCTCCTGCACTCACGACCATATCGGTTAGACCCTAGACGCCTGGAAAACAGTGGTCCGGTCAGATGAGTCCCGATTTCATTAGGTAAGATGTGATGGTAGGGTTCGAGTGGAGCAGACCCCACGATACCATAGATCCCAGTTTTGGACAAGGCAATGTGCAAGCTGGTGGCGGCTCCATTATGGTGTGGGCTGTGTTTACATGGAATGGACTGGGTCCTCTAGTCAAATTGAACTGATTGTTGACTGAAAATGGTAATGTTCGGCTGCTTGGAGACCATTTGCAGCCATTCATGGATTTCATGTTGCCAAACAACGATGGAATTTTTATGGATGACAGTTCACCATGTCACCAGGCCACAATTGTTCGTGATTGCTTTGAAGAACATTCTGGAAACCCAGATCACTAGACATGAATTCCATTGAACATTCATGGGACATAATCAAGAGGTCAGTTTGAGATAGGAAAAGTTACTCTCTCACATATTTTTCGTATACGGAAAATTATTACAGATTTTGTTACAACCTTACGCACTTGGTGAGACTATAGAAAGTTAACGGCCTGAGCGGACGTTGATGGAGCCTGGTAGGGCGCTAAAAGCATGAGGTATTTTTAAGAATACTAATTTCGTAGAAACCGTATGTTGGAAGTTGAAAGCAATTGGCGGCGAGCCCATCGCTCAGTAGATCTTGCCGGATAGGCCTACAACTGGACAGGGCATACAGAGCAGCCCATAGTCGACCATTATACCCGCATTGGCTCCTGTGACACGCTTCCATTGGCTGCCTCGTTTCTATAAGAAACTCCGGCGTCTGAGAAACGTTTAGAGATAGAATCTTTATTACACCTCATAGCTAGGACTAACACGCTCCAAGGCCCAGGCATTGTAGATAAAGATCTTTGGAGAAAAACATCTTCTCCCTCCGCGAAATCTTAGAGTTAGTGTTTGGCGGTTTCTTTTTTTCAACTCTTGCGACATGAGTTTGTGCTGTCGCGTAGGAGGGGAGGTTTAGCCCCTCTAAAGCCCTGTGAGCTAGCCGGTGTGGCCGTGCGATTCTAGGCGCTTCAGTCTGGAACCGCGAGACTGCTACGGTCGCAGGTTCGAATTCTGCCTCGGGCATGGATGTGTGTAATGTCCTTAGGTTAGTTAAGTTTAAGTAGTTCTAAGTTCTAGGGGACTGATGACCTCAGAAGTTAAGTCCCATAGTGCTCAGAGCCATTTGAACCAAAGCCCTGTGGTTGGCTCAAGATGGGGTGAAGGCGGTGTCGTTCGTGCACTTTGCGGAAAAACGGAATTTTTTTATCTGGAAAGGTGCGAGGCACTCGGGTTCTGGACTTCAGCATGGAAGGATCTTCTGGTCGAAGCTCTGACATGTGTGGTTGGTGCTTGGGACCTGTCCTGAGACTGACTCCACTTGCAAGTAGTTAGACTGGAGAGCCTGTGGTGATGTTCCTACTGTATTGACAGTGTGACTTCAAACATCTCGGACTACTCGTTTGCCGAGGACACACTTATTCGTTTTTGGTTTACCAGTCTTGATGTCTGGTATCCTTGTGCGCTCTGTCGTATAAGTTAGCCAAGTTGGTCCTTGGTACGACCAACGACTGGGTGTGTCACACACTGAAATCTACCGTGATTTCAGGGCTCTGGTAGAGAGTAAATTGCGATCCGTCTGCCTGATCGCTAGACCGTGAGATTTTGCATTTCTTTCGTGGCCGCAATCGATTCGCAGGTGCCGCCTTGCCTCCGCCGCACACATAACGCCAACTGCAAGTTACATCGCTGCACGAAGCAAACAGGGTAACGTACTGGTGCTTCGGCCTTGTCATGGCGTACAGATCTCAATCACCACTTGCTCTCAGCTGCACCTGTATAGACTTCCGTAGATTATCAGTCAAAGTCTGCTTAGCGTCAGATCAATTCAGACTGCATTCTCCATATTTTTAGGGCCAGAGAACTTGTCTCACTTCTTCCACCCAGCATCCTTGTCCATTGTTCTCTTAACCCAGCTGTTAGTTGTTTACTGTATTCAGTCTACAACTATAATTTACGTCTGTTTTTCTTTTAAAAAATAAATGTTTTTTGTAAATTTTACTACATTCTCAATCATTTTTTATAGTCAGCAACACGAGTTAACTTTCGTTGTGGCGTCCCATGCCAGAATAAATTTCGTTGCAGCGTCCCATGCCAAGTTAACTTTCAAGTTCGTGCACAAAATTCTGCACCGGCAGCTCTTTCGCAATTGCGGACGCTATGGCCTAAAATTATTGAGTCCATGCCACGTCGAGGTGCTGCAGTAGATTAGGCAAAAGGAGGTTCGAAGCGATTTTAGGACATATCTCATGACTTGACACCTAAGTGTACCGATCAGTAGCGATCATAAAGCAAAAGATAAACCGACTGCAATACGTGCCAATAAATGACAGAATGCAGGTTTCGACACGAGTAATATACGCATTAGAGGCAATCTGTGAAGGACTAATGCTCTCGGACTTGAGGCCTCGGAGATTATTGAGGACTACTGCCTTGATGCCATAGCTTACATGGATCAATGAGTATGCAGATTGTAGGGCGCTATAGAGTTCCGAAGCTTTGGCCTCTATAGTCGTCAGGATAGTGTCACACGGAATGAGGTAGTGAGGATCTGTCGAAGGCGCGAAAGCATTAAGAAAACATTACCGCCACTGTATACATTTACTAGCAACAAGAACAGCTTCGTCTTACCCAGATCGCCGGCAGCCAGGTAAGCCAGCAGAATGCATGCCAGCCAGTATCTGATGATTCAGACGTGCCCCTCTGTTGGAGCAGTAGTGGAGCAGTTCAAGTAGCAGCTGCTACGTAAGGGATGGTCACCGACCCGATAGTGCAACTAACATAGCCAGTGCTGCTCAGTGGCCTCTGGCTCCTTTCATCAGATTGCCGGAGCGCTATTGTTGACGTCATAGAGAGCATCCCAGAAAGGAAGGCAGAAGCTCTTCACCAGTTGGTTGTAGTTGTCGAGAATTACATCGTGACCTCTCTGCGAGAGACCAACCCACAACACTGGAGTCTGCCCATACTTGCGAGCTTGGCGGCAGTTACTGGCGCTTCCGTGGAATGATAGCGGTTGTTCAGCTCAGCAAGGTCCATCAGTGAGGCCAGCAGAGGCCATGGTGTTGTAAAGTGCCAAAGTCTTCCCCTAAGCTCTGGCGAGAAGAAGGCAGCAGCAGCTTATGGCAGAGAGTTCGTCAGGTCTGGTTGGCGATGGCATCGTAGATTGTACTCGTCTCAGTATGCCATGGACGGAGCGTCGGATTATCCACTTTGGTACTATTTTCTGCAACACTGACTCATCACTGAGAACTAAGCTGTGGGAGGCAGTGTACGTATACGTATTTGTTGGGCTACGCTGACGACGTTATCCTTCGGTGGAGATGACCGAATGTGCCTCAGTTTTCCAAACTCTTCAGCGCTCTTGGTTGCTTCAGGAGGTCACAACTTCACCTTTCAGGCGCTGTTTCCTTCCGTGTCGGTTACTGAACAGTTACTCTCGCATTACATCTGAGCTTTTATTGTGACACCTTGTGCAGTCAACATTATGACGGTATCCCTTTGTCGCCATTATTTCAGTCTGCCATATCTCTGCTTCAGCGCTTAGAGTGTTGTAATAGCTGCAGTGTTTGAAGATACTCCATCAGTTTCTCATAATTGCTGGTATTTTGACCACTGATACATTCTGCGATGCCAGGGCATAACTATAACAATTTTTTAATAACTGCCTGGAATGGTATTCTGGGGCACAATGGCACTATTAAGCTGTTCAATAGTTGAAACAGAAATTGTTTTGAAGGATCGCATTTCAAACAAGCCCTCATCAGAATACAAGAAATGGAAAATTTTTTGCTAGTCATATCAAAGGATACATACAGTTGCAAGACAGTTTTTACGCTTTGTTTGAGCTGATTCTATTTACAAATAGCCAAGAGGAAATATGTCATCAAGTAAAAGCCATAGTATAAAATACACTCCTGGAAATGGAAAAAAGAACACATTGACACCGGTGTGTCAGACCCACCATACTTGCTCCGGACACTGCGAGAGGGCTGTACAAGCAAAGATCACACGCACGGCACAGCGGACACAACAGGAACCGCGGTGTTGGCCGTCGAATGGCGCTAGCTGCGCAGCATTTGTGCACCGCCGCCGTCAGTGTCAGCCAGTTTGCCGTGGCATACGGAGCTCCATCGCAGTCTTTAACACTGGTAGCATGCCGCGACAGCGTGGACGTGAACCGTATGTGTAGTTGACGGACTTTGAGCGAGGGCGTATAGTGGGCATGCGGGAGGCCGGGTGGACGTACAGCCGAATTGCTCAACACGTGGGGCGTGAGGTCTCCACAGTACATCGATGTTGTCGCCAGTGGTCGGCGGAAGGTGCACGTGCCCGTCGACCTGGGACCGGACCGCAGCGACGCACGGATGCACGCCAAGACCGTAGGATCCTACGCAGTGCCGTAGGGGACCGCACCGCCACTTCCCAGCAAATTAGGGACACTGTTGCTCCTGGGGTATCGGCGAGGACCATTCGCAACCGTCTCCATGAAGCTGGGCTACGGTCCCGCACACCGTTAGGCCGTCTTCCGCTCACGCCCCAACATCGTGCAGCCCGCCTCCAGTGGTGTCGCGACAGGCGTGAATGGAGGGACGAATGGAGACGTGTCGTCTTCAGCGATGAGAGTCGCTTCTGCCTTGGTGCCAATGATGGTCGTATGCGTGTTTGGCGCAGTGCAGGTGAGCGCCACAATCAGGACTGCATATGACCGAGGCACACAGGGCCAACACCCGGCATCATGGTGTGGGGAGCGATCTCCTACACTGGCCGTACACCACTGGTGATCGTCGAGGGGACACTGAATAGTGCACGGTACATCCAAACCGTCATCGAACCCATCGTTCTACCATTCCTAGACCGGCAAGGGAACTTGCTGTTCCAATAGGACAATGCACGTCCGCATATATCCCGTGCCACCCAACGTGCTCTAGAAGGTGTAAGTCAACTACCCTGGCCAGCAAGATCTCCGGATCTGTCCCCCATTGAGCATGTTTGGGACTGGATGGAGCGTCGTCTCACGCGGTCTGCACGTCCAGCACGGACGCTGGTCCAACTGAGGCGCCAGGTGGAAATGGCATGGCAAGCCGTTCCACAGGACTACATCCAGCATCTCTACGATCGTCTCCATGGGAGAATAGCAGCCTGCATTGCTGCGAAAGGAGGATATACACTGTACTAGTGCCGACATTGTGCATGCTCTGTTGCCTGTGTCTATGTGCCTGTGGTTCTGTCAGTGTGATCATGTGATGTATCTGACCCCAGGAATGTGTCAATAAAGTTTCCCCTTCCTGGGACAATGAATTCACGGTGTTCTTATTTCAATTTCCAGGAGTGTAAGTCTACGCTAAACTATAGGTCAATATTAGATACTTTCTCTCTGTGCTACCAGTCAAACTGTGGCAGACCCTGTATTTCAGTCAGTGTCTTAGACATATTGACCTGTAGCTTAATATGGGTATTATTTTAGATGAACAGAAGGCCAGAGTGCCGAGCGGTTCTAGGCGCTCAAATCTGGAACCGCGCGACCGCTACGGTCGCAGGTTCGAATCCTGCCCCGGGCATGGATGTGTGTGGTGTCCTTAGGGTAGTTAGGTTTAAGTAGTTCTAAGTTCTGGGGAGTGATGACCTCAGATGTCAAGTCCCATAGTGCTCAGAGCCATTTGAACCATTTTTTCAGATGAACAATTCTTGTCGGCTACGGTAGTTTTGTTTTCAATCTCGACATGCGTTCGTTTATTTAAACAATGGAATTTTTCGTCTCCATTGCAGGCCACTGAGAGGTTGCACGACAGCACTTAAAATTCCTAACAGAACAAATATAGTCGCTTGTATACGGACTTAGTCGTTCGACAAGCTTTTGCGTAAAGTCAGCACTACAACTGCTATGTTCGTGTTGGGATCTATGATGCGATGGCGAGCTATTTCTGACGAATGAAAATTGTATGAGTAAGCGCACAACCTAAAGCCGTCCTCTCACGCGACGTGACAACGTACGTGAATGAGGATCTGGTGACGTCAGAACGTGGTATTCTTGACCCACGAGAAAGACGTAACAGCACGTGATACAACAGGTCTTACAAGTACCAGCAACGTCTCCGGCGGAGAGCTAGTAACTATTTCAGATGAGTTTAATAAATCTTGATTGCGTGTTTAAATGCAAGCAAGTTCTCGATAGGGCACGGCAAAATGAAGACCTTAAGAGGGTACCTTTCGAATTAAATACTGATTTCCCGTGGGCCCTGCACGGAGCCGGGTGTTTGCGAAGTCTGGCGGGCAACCCGACTAGCGTGACGTCACAGGTTCGTTGCAGAGCCCGAATATCGCGCTGGCCCCAGTGGTATTCCATGTTCCACTAAACTGCTGACCTTAAAATAAAGAATATGGCATATCAGATTTTTGCTTTGTGGAGATGAGAATGTAGCCAATGAGGCGCAACATCGTTGTAACTTCAAAGAGGAACATAACATCCATCGTATTGTATGACGTTAAACAATGTATTTGGTGGGTTTGCCTTCTCGTAGAGTACGTCGTATGAACATAATCTGTTTGAAAGCATCAGAAAACTGAGAATCTCTTGAAAACACGTCGTTTTTAGCTAGAATCTGTTATAATACAACGACGGAAAACTTCATATCGACAGCTAAAGGTTTCATGTAGTTTATATATTTAGTGTTTTAACTTGTGTGCTATGAAAGTACACCGTTTCATTGCTTCGACACAATAATGATCTATCAAAAGCACGTTTGTTTGGTACAATTTCTATACTCTAACGACATTTTTAGGTACAGTTTTTACACAATGGTCATACACAGAAGCAACGATGCTGTGTTGAAGCTGTACACAAATTGAAAGCATTGTGGGCTCACCAGTTGTGACATAGAAGATAGCAGGTTCGCGTTCACCTCTTTCCAAATTTTTCTTAACCTTTTTTTAATAAGATTATAGGTCTTTCTTATTCATTTAATAGATACATTACCTCAAAAATCGATGTTAAGGTATCATAAATAATGAATTTACTGCAATTCTTGTTGCGAAAACCAATGACTGGAATGTTTCCTCAGTGGCCAGAAGTTTTAATGTGGCTTCCAGTCTATTTCTGGAAGTAAACACAAGTTACACACTCGAAATTCTTGCTATTATGAAATTTTGTGTAAGATATCTTACACCCATCTGTGGGTTTATGGGCTGGCTGATGTTTCTATCACGCTGGTCAATATCTTTTTCAGTGAGGGTCAGCATCTCCGAAAAAAATCTATTCTTTCATTCAAATGAAATTACGAAACGGATCTCGATCTTGAAATCTATGAGATGAAGTACGTTATTTCAGTGTATTGGTAGTCAATGCAATATCGAGAATATGAATAACATGCATGGTGACATCAGACATTGTACCTTAAAAATATTCAATTTAAAAACGAAAATGGGATGAAAATTCAATTGAATTAACGAATAACTTCCACTAGCATGTATCTCGGTTCGTTGTACAAGCCATCGAAGAGTCTAGAATGTAATTGACGATTTTCTCCGCTCTTCTTCGATAATCTCTAACAGTTTTAATGCAGCTATGTTAGGGACGTCTATTATCGCAAGGAAACCGTGTGGTTTGCTAGCCAACGGCCGCTGAGACCGCAAATCACGTTGACCATATTGTCCCGTGTGGCGACGGCGCTGTTTCCCGTGAGGTCGGATGTCCCTTCCGCGTACACTGTCAACGTTAGCTGCCTCGCCCCGTGCGAGGACGGATTTTTAAGGATATCTCATGAATACATAACATTTTATTGACGGCTGATCGGGGTCAAAGACAACTATTCAGGTGAGTGCGGACAAGGTGTGTGTATATACACTGCTGCAAATTCAGTGTCACAGAAGGACGCCGGCTAAGCCAGTCGAAATTTGTCGTGTGATTGTTCTCACGATCATGCGATCTCTTTGTCCTGTCGTAGGGAACGTGATTCTGTGGCCTTTCTGGTGTATTCAGTTGATTCACATGTACAGATGTGAATTAGGGAAGACAGTTTAAAAAATCTGATTTAATTGAAAGTCTTTATTCATCTTTTTCAGTATCGAGAGTTACAGTTTCCCTTTGTCCTTGCCAGTTTTTTAGTTCAAAAGAATTCTCCATCTCATTTTTGGGAAATTCCACGTTTGATCTATTACCACGACAAGTCTATTCGTTGGACCATTCATCGCTATCGATGGAAAGCCAGAACGTTAACTTTCCTTATTTTATTTCTTCTTTCTCAGTTGTTCTCACGTTTTAATGACTGTTTCTGATAAGCAATTTGGTGGGTTTCGAGAGACTGTTGGTGGAGCGAAGAACTTCGAAAGGTAAAGAATTTACGAGCACGATTTATATCCATACGATAAGTTTCATGTAAGGCTACTATTAATCGTTGCTGGTTTTGCGGGGCTAGGAAGAAGCCGGAAACAGTTTGCTTAGCTTCAGGACAAGGAAAATGTGGTGTCACCGCCAGACACCACACTTGCTAGGTGGTAGCTTAAATCGGCCGCGGTCCATTTAGTACATGTCGGACCCGCGTGTCGCCACTGTGTGATCGCAGACCGAGCGCCACCACAAGGCAGGTCCCGAGATACGGGATAGCACTCGCCCCAGTTGTACGACGACTTTGCTAGCGACTACACTGACGAAGCCTTTCTCTCATTTGCCGAGAGACAGTTAGAATAGCCTTCAGCTAAGTCCATGGCTACGACCTAGCAAGGCGCCATTAACCGTATCTGAAGATAGTCTTATTTGTATTATTAAAGAGCGATGTACCACAAGGATAGAATAAAGTTAAGTATTCGAGGAGCTGCATACTTTTCTTATTAGAATTCACTACTTATCCCGTCTGCGTTAGATAGCGTGCATTTAGGCCGCCTCTATCTACAAGGTGTTGGCACATTTACCAACACATCAGAAAGTACTTTAAAGTACACAGAAAACACAGGTTATTACTTCGAAGTTTGGAATAAACTACTGAATTCTGTTCCATGATATAATCATCTGAAAGTTTTTACATAAATGTTGATGATTTTTTGAGTTGTAATATTAGTTACGGATAACTGGCTTAATTATGAAACCAATACTCTCCTCTGATCCTTCTGAAGATGTTAGACGCACCCACAGGCGTTCGCAGTCCCAACATTTAACCCAATGCTATCAGAAAACGAGAACAGATGAGATAGAGATTTTCACCCGTTTGTAGACTCAAAGCCCTGAAAAGGTCGTCTGGTTGCAGTGGGTCATCGACCGTGCTTCCCTGGAGGGCAGAGGCCGCTATTATGCAGAATGGCTGCCGTGCCTCGCAGAAGAGCGCGGTCTTTCAGCAGCACAGCAACGAACGCAGAATCCAGCCAGCAATGTTTCTAGTATTCAGGCCATGGTACACATTCATCTAGATTTAGTTAGTCCTCTGTCCAGAATATATCTTTCACAATTAACAGGAAGTCAACACAACTTGAGCTCAGATGCGAACGACAACTTAAAGTCGTATGAAAATAAAACTATATTTAAGTCATAATGGACTCATCCAAACTATCTGTTCAAGCGTCGTCCAGATGTGGCTTTTTTTTTTTTTTTTTTTCAAAGAAGTAGTGCTGACAACAATTCAGAGTTTTATACAAAGTAAACTAATAAGAGTTTGAACTAATTCCCAATAATACACGAAACAGGTCAGAATACTGTGGCATGAGCAACAATAAAAGCGTGCCAAATTTAAAAGAATGAAAAATCTCCAAGACTGGCGATAGTTTACAGAAACTAGAAACTTAGCGCAGACTTGAATGAGAGATGGTTTTAAAAATGTCCAAAACGAAATTCTATCTCAAAATCTGGCAGAGAATACAAGGGGATTCTGGTCGAGTGAAAAGTACACTAGCTGCAAGACCCAATCGATACTTCCACTGCGAGGTATCAATTGTAACGTAGCCGAAGACAGTGTCCCTAAAACGGAGTTACCAAAAACGGTTTTCCGAAGCTCCTTCGCCGTACAAGATGAAGTACCTATTCCAGAATTCGAATCAAGAGCAGCAACCGACGCCAGTAACTTACAAGTAGATACCGTCGGCGCAGCGTAACAACACTAATCACTTAAGAAAGGCAAGTCCTCCGGACCAGATTGCAAGGATGGTGCAGAAATAACTCCACTTTCATCAATCATATACAACTGCTCGTTCGAAGAAAGATTCATACCTAAGGACTGTTACACAGATCACATCAACATAAAAGAGAAGAAATGGAATTTATATGTTGAAATATATAGCCTCATAAAATTAACATCAATTTTTAGCAGTATTTTAGAACCTATGAGTATACTGTGTTCGAACATTATCAAATACCTCGAAGAATACGATGTATTGACTCTTAAGCAGTACGAATTCAGAGACCATTATTCTTCTGAAACGCAACTAGATATTATTCACAGGAAGTATTGGGTGCAAGTTGATTCCATATTTCTAGATTTCGATAAGCCTTCCTACACCATTCCTTATAAGCGGTTTCTAACCACATAGTGTGCATGTGGACTGTCGTATTAGTTGTGCAGCTAGATTAGTGATTTCTTACCAGAAACATCACAATACTTAGTAACTGACGGGATGTCATTTTCTATTTTTTTTCCTTTATTGTATTTCGATTCCCCCCGAAGGGGGCGGACTGGCAGCAGCTTATTACGCTGCCCTGCAGCCTACAGACTTTTTTAAAACGTAAGGAGAAGTTAAGAAACAATAAAAGCAGGCAATAAAACTGGGACTTAAATTGTAAAACGGCGGAAAATTACGGAAAGTTAAAACATAGAGCAAAGGGGTTGGCAAAGCGAATAAAATACACAGGATGCAGACAGGTAACATAGTAGACAGACAATTAAAAACATGGCGACAGTCTGGTTTCTGTTCGCAAGAGATATAAAATCACACCCAGCGACAGTATGATTGCTGTTCGCAACACTTCGGAAAAGACACACAACACTGAACACTCATTGTAAACACTGCACTAAAATGTCGGCACAAAGAGGACACACCATAGCCTAGGGCAGATGGGGGGGGGGGGGGGTGGACCTGGACAGATGAGGTGGAAAACAAGGAGGGAGGAGAGGAAAATCGAAAGGGGGGGGGAACCAAAGGAGGGAGAGGACTCATTGGGGGGGGGGGAGGGGCAGGGCAGACACGAGAGGGAATGGAAAAAGGCAGAGGAGGGAAATGCAAAAAGACTCGGGGGAGAGAAGGGGGGCAGATAGAGGGTAGGTGGGGAAAACAGAGGATGGAAGGGGGGGGGGGGAGGGAGCCCAAGAAAAGGATGGAGGAAAGGAGGGGGGGTGAGGATCAGAGTTGATAGGAGGGATAAATGGAGGGAGAGAGGGCATCATCCGGGAGGGGGAGTTGATGGAAGCCACCTTGGGAAAGGAGATGAAAGGTGTAGAGATGGAGGGTAGGGGGGACACAACAGTGAAGACGTGGCAGGGGGCGGGGATAGGAGAGGAGAGGAGCAACCAGGGGTTGATGGTGGTCAAGGCGGCGGGATGTGTAGAGTATGCGTATATGTTCGAGGAATAGTAGCAGATGGGGGGAAAGGAATGAGGTCATAGAGGATCCGTGTGGGGGACTGGAGGCGTATACGGAAGGCAAGGCGGAGTGCATGTCGCTCAAGGATCTGGAGGGACTTATAGAACTTAGGGGGGGGGGCAGATATCCAGGCAGGACTGGCATAACAGAGGATGGGACGGATTAAGGATTCGTAGATATGTAGGATGGTAGAGGGGTGCAACCCCCATGTCCAGCCAGAGAGGAGTTTGATGAGTCGGAGGCGGTTGCGGGATTTGGATTGGATGGAGCGGAGATGAGGGATCCAGATGAGGTGACGGTCAATGGTGAGGCCAAGGTAGGTCAGGGTGGGGGTGATGCAGACAGGATGGGCGCAGACTGTAAGGGAGAAATCCAGGAGCCGGAAGGAGCGAGTGGTATGACCTACGATGATTGCCTGGGTCGGAAGGATTGATTTTCAGGAGCCACTGGTTACACCATGCGGCAAAATGGTGAAGGTGATTCTGAAGAAGACGTTTGGACCGTTGGAGGGTAGGAGCAAGGGCGAGGAATGTGGTGTCATTGGCATATTGCAAGAGGTGTACTGGAGGGGGAGTTGGGGCACATCTGCCGTGTACAGGAGGTAGAGGAGAGGGGAGAGGACAGAGCCCTGGGGCACACCTGCAGTGGGGTAGAAGGTGTGGGAATTGGCATTATGGATGGTAATATAGGAGGGGCGGCGGGAGAGGAAGGACGCCATCAGACGGATGTAGTTGACAGGAAGGGCGTAGGTTTGGAGTTTAAACAGGAGACCGGGATGCCAGACACGGTCGTAGGCCTTTTCGAGGTCGAGGGAGACGAAAATGGCGGAGCGACGGGAGGTAAGCTGGAGGGAGAGGAGAGGAGGTGAGTGAGGCGGAGGAGTTGGTCATCGGCAGAGAAGGAAGGTCGAAAGCCACATTGGGTGTTGGGGAGAAGGTTTTGGTGGAGGTGGTGATGGATGCGCCGAGAATGGATTGATTCCAAGAGCTAGCTGAACACCGATGTGAGGCAGATAGGACGATAGGAAGAGGCATCAGATGGATGCTTGTTGGGTTTGGAGAACATCAGGATACGGGAGGTTTTCCACAGGTCGGGGTAGAAGCCAGTGGCAAGGGTGACATTGTAGAGGGTGGCAAGGACTGAAGGGAAGGAGGGAGGGCGGTGTTTGAGGTGGCGGTAGGTAATGCAGTCGTGGCCGGGAGCAGTGCTGCGTTTAGTACGGAGTGGAGGCTGATGTCCTGTGTAGTGATGGGAGTGTTAAGTTCAGATGTTGGTGTGTGGCCGTCATCTTCTAGAACATAAGTGAGATATATATATATATATATATATATATATATATATATATATATATATATATATATATATATATATATATACAGGGAGAGTCACGTAAGGAGTAACACCTTTTATTTCGTGAATAGTTACTACACACATGGAAACGCGGTTTCGGCAAATGGTAGAGCGTCGAGGGGCACGTATGTTTCTATTTGGTTACTTTTAGGGCGAACAAAAGTGAAACCGACAAACTGCAGGGACGGATTCTTGGCTGGAAATGGAGGAAAACAGTTCCTATGAGCATGTGTGCGGAAATGCATCGTTGTCACGGTAGATGGTGCTGACGAATGACAGTTCTTCTGACCACGTGCTATGCGTTTCTAGTGTATTGCAAGCTGTGTGATTGACGCAGCGTACTGTAAGCAGCAGAATGGTCGGGTATTCATGTTGGGAAGGAGCCGAGATGGCGTTTGTGTACGGCCAAGTAGACGGAAACGGTCGAGAGGCAACACGTTTGTACCGAAACAAGTTACCTCACAGACACCGACTACATCACATAACATTGCAAACCGTTTTTGGACGTTTGTGTGATCATGGGTCCTTTTAGACAGACGAATGCACGGGGAGACGGTGGACTGTACGTCCACCAGATTTGGTAGACCACATTCTACAGGATATTGAGACGAATCCTGGAATGAGCTCCAGGCAAATGGCCCGCCAACATCCCGTAAACCAAACGACGATTATGTGTATACGATTGCAGGCTTTCTCGCCGTATTTCAATGATGAATTCTTCTCGGGTTATCAGCCGAGTGTTGGCGTAGTCTTGTCGCAACGTTTCGATGAGCTTCGTATCCATCATCATCTTCGTCAGAAGGTCATGGATACGAAACTGCCCGCATCTCGTGGTCGTGCGGTAGCGTTCTCGCTTCCCACGCCCGGGTTCCCGGGTTCGATTCCCGGCGGGGTCAGGGATTTTCTCTGCCTCGTGATGGCTGAGTGTTGTGTGATGTCCTTAGGTTAGTTAGGTTTAAGTAGTTCTAAGTTCTAGGGGACTGATGACCATAGATGTTAAGTCCCATAGTGCTCAGAGCCATTTTTGATACGAAACTCATCGAAACGTTGTTACAAGACGACGCCACCACTCGGCTGATAACCCGAGAAGAATTCACCGATTATGTGTATCCTGCATGACAACCGCTACTATTCCTATAACCTGCAATCCCATGGAGGCCACTTTGAACATGTGTGGTGATGCGGATGCGATGCAGTTGTGTACTGTGTTCAGGGACGATCTGTTGCCGTTGCACGTACGCTAGCCATTTTTGGACACATGTTCTTAAGTCAGGACTCTGTCCCCGCAGTTTGTCGCTTTTATTAATATTCACCCTACATACAATTAATGTTCAACCTGTACACCATTTAGGAGACAATCAGAGCAGGCCTCATAGATTGTTGGCAGGTTACGCTGTTATTTATCGTCTAGTAAAGTCGTTACAAGCGCAAAACGAATTGAAAACTGAATTGTACAAGATATTTGTGTGGTGGTTGAAGCGGAATTTGCTCCTAAACAGCAAAAAGTGTGAGACGCTCCACATGAGTACTAAAAATCCGTCAAATTTAAGTTACACGATAAATCACGCGAATTTAAAGTTTGTCGGCGTAACTGAATACGTAGGTATTATAATTACGAACAATTTAAATTAGAACCATCACATAGATAATATAGTTGGGAAGGCGAACAAAAGGCTGCGTTTAACTGACAGAATAGTTACGAGATGAAGTAAATCTACTAAAGAGAGTACTTCACTAATGTTTTCCGTATTCTTTTGGAGTTCTGCTTCACGGTATGGGATCCATACCACGTAGGAATGCCAGAGGACATCCTAAAAGTTCAAGGAAGGGCAGCCCATTTCATATTAACGCGAGATAAGGGAGAGAGTGTTACGGATATGATGCATAGGTTGGAGTGGCAATCATTAAAACAAGGGCGTTTATCGTTGCGGCGAGATATTTTCACTTAATTACAATGAACAACACGAATGCGAAAATATTACGTTAACTCCCACCTACTTAGGGAGAAATTCATATCGTAATAAAAGAAATTAGAGCTCGCACGGAAAGAGTTAGGTGTTCATTGTTCTCACGTGCTATTCGAGTGTGAATCGTTGGAGAAATAGTCTGTAAATGGTTGTATGAATCCTCTGCCAAATTGAAGAGTAGTCATGTAAATGTAGATGTACATGTTCTCCTTTCATAAAGTAGAAAAGTACAATAAATAGTTTCCTCTAAAGCTGAAAAAAAGATGTATCCGATCTCTACCATTAGCAGTCGTAACCAACAGTGATTTTAATCACTGCATAACTTGAATAAAAACGCTGGAAATACTCACTGCCACGCGGAAAATGAGAAATATTTAGTCTCACATCAGCTCTTCTGAGATAGGTTCACTTTGTCCATGAGTTGACGAACAGAGACTAGCTCCCTTTAAAAGGCCACTATCCACTCGGCTTAAGCGTTTGCAGTTTACCTTTGGCATTCATAATTTTGCTTGAGAACTGCAGCAATTGTACCAAACACATGGATGTAGATTTTTGGTACGCTCCACAGCATATTATTTCTCTTCAATATTTTATATGGCTGTGGCCCCTCATTTATCGAACTAAATTTTCAGTATCAAAGCTTCCTCAGTTTCAGAGAACAGTAAATGGATCATTTTCTACAACTATAATAAAGTTTTCGCTAACCCTTTCTCTGTTCCATCTAATTTGCTTTCCATCCTACATCCCCACATAAGTTCTCTCTTCCGTCGTTTGACATGCGTTATCATTGTCGCATCAGTTATTATCTCTCGTCATGCAGTACATTTATTTCGACATTGTAAGCCTTGCATTGTGTTTGAACTTAATAGGTGGTTGTTCCCAAAACAGATACGGATAGTTTAGACCTTTGGAGAAACAACAGCTAATTTCACTTTATATTGTCTTGTTTTCTCTTCCTTCTCGCCAGTTTCTTTCATACTTTCACTGTATTGCTTTCTTCTCTCCGAAGTCGAGTTTGAAAACGTTTTATTTCCCTTCCTGCCTTGAAATCCTTCCATCTGTGACACTTCTTTCTAAAACTGTTCTATGTGTTGTTTCTTCTTCCCATCTATTTTTTCTTTCTAAACCTCTCTTGTCGTTTTGAATTCAGTTTGTAGTTGACTTCTTTTAGAATTGTATTAGAGGATTAGTTTAGTTAATCTATTGTTATCGGTTATTTATGAAAGACCAAAGAGTACAGGCCTCCTCGTTGTTATAGTTTCTGTTCTATACTGAGATGGAAAAATTCATGCGATAGTGATACGCACATGTACTTTTGGCGGTAGTTCAAAAGATATAAAGTGGCAGCGCATTGACGGAGCTGTCATTTGTACTCAGGTGAATCACGAGAAAAGGTTTCGCCCGTGATTATGGCAGCTCGTCGGGAATTAACAGACTCTGAACGCGGATGGTAGTAGGAGCTACACGTATGGCACATTCCATTTCGGAAATCGTTAGGGAATTCAATATGCCGAGATTCACAGTGTCATGAGTGTGCCGATAATACCAAATTTCAGGCATTACATCTCACCACGTACGACACTGAGGCCAACGGCCTTCAGTTGACGGCCGAGAGCAGTGTCGTTGGCGTAAAGTTGTAAGTGCTAACTGACAAGCAAAACTGCGTGAAATAACCCAAATGGCTCAAATGGCTCTGAGCACTATGGGACTCAACTGCTGAGGTCATTAGTCCCCTAGAACTTAGAACTAGTTAAACCTAACTAACCTAAGGACATCACAAACATCCATGCCCGAGGCAGGATTCGAACCTGCCACCGTAGCGGTCTTGCGGTTCCAGACTGCAGCGCCTTTAACCGCACGGCCACTTCGGCCGGCGTAAATAACCCAGAAATCAATGTGGGACGTTCGACCTACGTATCCGTTAGGACAGTGATGCGAAATTTGGCGTTGGCGGGCTATGGCAGCAAACGACCGACGCGAGTGCTTATACTACACCGTCTGCAGCGCCTCTCCTGGCCTCGTGACCGAATGAGTTCGACTACAGGATAACCGTGGCCTGATCGGATGAGTGTCGATTTCAGTTGGTAAGAGCTGCTGGTAGGGTTCGAGTGTGTTGCCGAACCCACGAACCCATGGACCCAAGTCAACAAGACACTGTTGAGGATGTCCGCGGCTCGGTCTTTCGGTACCGTTCTCGCTTCCCGCACACGTGGTCCCGGGTTCGATTCCCGGCGGGTCGGGGATTTTCTCTGCCTCGAGATGACTGGGTGTTGTGTGTCTTTTATCATCATTTCACCCTCATTCACCCACAAGTCGCCGTAGTGGCGTTAAAGAACTTGTGGAGCGGCGGCCGAACCGCCCCGCGAGGGGTCTCCCGGCCACTAATGCCACACGCTCATTACTGTGGAGGATGGAGGTGGCTCAGTAATAGTGTGGGCTATGTTTACATGGAACGGACTACGTCCTCTGGTCTAACTGAACCGATCATTGACTGAGAATAGTTATATTCGTCTACTTTGAGATCATTTGTAGCCATTCATGGATTTCATGTTCCCAAACAACGATGTCGTGTCACTGGGCCACAATTATTGTTGGCGATTGGTTGGATGCGCATTCCGGACAGTTCGAGCGAATAATTTGGCCACCCGACATGAATCCCATCGAACATTTATGGGACATAATCGAGAGGTCAGTTCTACAAAATCCTGCACTGGCAACATTTTCACAATTATGGATGGCTGTAGAGGCAGCATGCCTCAGTATTTCTGCACTGACTTCCAACAACTTGTTGAGTTCATGGCACGTCATGTTGCTGCACTGCTCCGGGCAAAAGGATGTCCGACACGATATTAGGAAGTATCTCATGACTTTTGCCAACTGAGTGTATTTCCTACGTACTGATTTACTTCAGCATTACTTTTTAATTTCGAATATTCCACCGTCATAAGTGCACCAATATTTTCCTCATAGCTCTTCTCTCCAATGCTTATGCAACTTGCAATTCAATACTGGGTTATTCATAGGTGCCTCCAGAGTTTCAAAGGACGACTGTGCAAAAACTATACGACACCCAGAAAAATGCCACATGTCTGTGGATAGAGCAGCTCCCGAAATTTGTATTCGTAACAGGCTCCTTGACGTAGTTGTAGGAGGGGGCAGCCGTTTCAGATCATGCAGACCAATCACCCACTCTGTATTGAGATACGCAGCCCAGTGGAAAGATTTCCAATGCGAACTGGTGTCGCTCCTGTCAAGACAATTAAAAGCGCAACAGTTTTAGAGTCTTCACCACTAGCTTTGATATTTGTTAAAATTTTATTTCTTCCTTAATTTCGTCTACTAGATTTACTTCTAGATTTACGTGAATCTCTACAAATTCTAACTTTGGGATGGTTATTTTCAAGTACTTCTCAGACTGGCTTAAGCCATTTCTACCATTGCCATCACTAAACGAAGTACTTGACGCAAGTTTTTTACAAATTTATCTCCCATTTGTTATTAATACTAATAATAATTGTTATAATTTGTGTCAGCATTAATATCGCAATAATTCCAGGTGTATGATCCTTTTGTCCATGACTTTAGAAGAAAAGTAAAATCTGACTGCACAGAAAATAATAATCTTCTTGATTTGAATTTAGAGAAGGAATGTGATTAGTTTGTTAGCAGAGAACAAAACTTGGAGTTTCAAATAATTCCCGTCAGTCGACAGTCACTACTAACAGTTAAGTGGAGAAATTCTATGTCCAGTCGGACACCTATCACTGACGATGATTAGTCAACAATATCACAATATCCAAGTCAACCAGCATACTCCGTTTCAGGCGCACAGAGTTTCAGTAAGGCTGAGGTCGGAGTATGTGAGACCTCCAGCCGCGACTGTTGGCTTGTCATGGCGGGCTGCTACGGTGAACCTCTGCGTTTGATACTGATGTTAGAACTCTAGGGCGCTGCGGTCAGTAGATCCTCGATTTGAGCTGCACTGGAACTGGCTTGCTAGCAGTCGGGCAGAAACGGTAGGTAGATCCCTGTGCTGTGCTTGGCGGACGCGGGACTGGCAGATGCAAAGTGCAGAGAGTGCACATACTAGTAGCGGCCATCTAAGGTTAACTCTAAAACGGAAGCGTGTATTGGTCAGCATCTCAGTGTTGTGACTAACAGCTCTGCCTGCCTGCCTGCACTGTGGAGCCTATGGTTTTCTAGTGTGACAACCCGCCAGTCATGGCTGTGTTGCCGGTTAATTGTAAGAACGGGAAATAATATGGGATGTAGCACAAGTCGTGTTCAGGGTGGTCAGAAACAATCTGAAAAGCTTGTAAGGATGTTGTGTTGAGAAATAATTTTAAGAAAAAAGTAAGATACGTTGCATCTTTTTCGATTTAATTAGCACTGGAGTCAGCCTATCAGGCCTTTACTCACGCCAGTTCATCCGGCCCGCCAGAGACGGATTCGCCAACGTCGTCCTCATTTGCAATCCTAAAACAGAGCAAGAGAGCGATAAAAAATGGACACGGGGTGGTTGTAAGGACCGAACTCGACAAAGGACTGAGCTGTCACACGTGCGATCATCTGTGACAGGCATGGGCAACCTTTACTGACCAGTCGGTCTGATTCACACACTTACTTGGGCTCGTGGGCGCTTTCGTCAGGTCATATGGCCTGCTACCAGAGCCCCTACCAAATGAAAATGAAAACACTGTTCAGTGCCATTCCTGCTCTTCAACGTAAAACAAAAAATGCTCTAAACGTTCTCAGTCGGGGAGAGGTCCGGCAAACTTGCTGGCGAAGGTAGGGTTTTGCATGCTCGAAGACTAGCAGTAGAGACTCTCGCCGTGTGCGGGCGGGCATTGTCTTGCTGAAACCTAAGCCCAGGACAGCTTGCCATTAAGGGAAACAAAACGGGGCGTAGAATATCGTCGACGCACCGCTATGCTGTAAAGGTGTCACGGACGAAAACCAAAGCGGTAGTTCTATGTAAGGCAATTGCACTGTACGCCATCATTCTCAGTTGTCGGGTGACAGCCAGGCTGGTATCCCACCGCTGTTCGGGACGTCATTGCTGGTTATCGGAGCTCACTACAAAGCACGACTCATCGCTGAAGACAGTTCTAATCCAGTTAAGGAGTTTCCAGGCCGAACAGTTTGTGCTGGGCCCTCTAACCATCTCGTGATTTTGACGACCTGACTCATCAATTAGACAGAATTTGGCACGATATCGCCCAGGAGGAGATCCAACAACTCTGTCAATCAGTACAAGGCGAATAACTGCTTGCATATGGTCAATGCTTTATTGACTTGCTCAGTTTGTGAATTTCTTTCTCTTGATAAGAACTGGAAGTATTTATTTCTTGTAGCGGACCAACAATGTCCCTGTGTTACTTGTTCTCCGTGACATCTGGAAGCGGACCTATTTGAAGCACGATTACTGTCACCCCGACCTTCTGATACTATGTCTACATTGACTCCCAAATCCTGATTTTGTAAACCGATTTTCCAATAGCGCTTCTGGTTGGCCCTGTAAACGCTCCAGTGCGGAGTCTGGAAATGTGATTCTAGGTGCCGAAAACGATTTACGCCCGCTTGTAAGCGCACAACATTTTTGAAATGTGCTTTAATTGTCAGATGAAGATATGCGTGAAAAATTTTTCGGCTTATCTGGACGGAACGACTTCTTGTGCGGCTAAGAAGTATTAGAAATATTAGACTGAACGTGAACTTCTCTGCTCCTGTTATTTACTTTGAGAGAAACAGTCATTGTGCTGAATAAATCAGTAACTGGAATAACTGCTTGAAATAACCGAAGTTCGAAAAACCGATATTTGACTGGTCTAGCTATACAGCTTCAGGCCTTACGACGTAAAGACCACACCGAAAATTGGTTTTAGAAATTCGGTTTTCGTTTTCCGGAAGTTATGTTTCATGTAAACGTAGAATGTGTCGGTTCCATATCGCTGAAGATTTTGCTACCGTAAATAATTGCCAGTGTCTCCATCTTTATTTAGGCCCAATTCACCTGTGCCACTCTGAATGATTTATATAGGTATAAAATTTGTTGTTTCTTGCTGTTGAGGGACTTTAGTGATAGGACAGTGTCTATTCTGAACTGGAAGGCATCTGTCACCAGGCTAAATGTTTTCCGGCGAAAACACAGCCAGGCAGAGAGCACTCTACGAAAGCTCTTTCACATTCAGTAACGTGCCTAATAAGTTACTGATCATTGAAATTTGATGTCATTTTTTCTAAACTGATTCAAGAGGTCAGCGATGAACAGTAATTTCTATGACCGTTCACGCAGACGCAGTCGTCTGTCCTTTTTCAGAGGAAACCTTTCAGCCTGCAAGATACGGGCAATCACAGGGGGTGGGATTATTGGTATTGGGGAGCTCCAGCGTTAAGCGCGTTAGGCACATGGCTGCCAACAAGAGGAAGAAAGCCGCTGTGCACTCTATGTGCATACCGGGTGGACTCATTCTAGACGTGGAACGGGTCTTTCCGGATACCATGATGACCACAGGGAGCAGCTAACTGCAGGTGGTGCCTCCCGTCAGTACCAATGATGTGTGTTTCTTTGGATCAGGAGAGGTTCTCTTTGGTTTCGAGCGGCTTACACAAGTGATAAAGGCTGCCAGTCTTACTTGCGAGCCGGCCGCGGTGGTCTAGCGGTTCTAGGCGCTGCAGTGCGGAACCGCGGGACTGCTGCGGTCGCAGGTTCGAATCCTGCCTCGGGCATGGATGTGTGTGATGTCCTTAGGTTAGTTAGGTTTAAGTAGTTCTAAGTTCTTGGGGACTGATGACCTAAGATGTTAAGTCCCATAGTGCTCAGAGCCATTTGAACCATTCTTACTTGCGAGATGAAAGCAGAGCTCACCATTTGCAGCACTGTCGACAGGACCGATTGCGGACGTCTCGTACAGAGCTGAGTGGAGAGTCTGCATCAGAGCCTCATGCGGTTTTGAGACCGTGTAAGCTGCAGATTCCTCTACTTGCGCTATAGGGTGGTTGGGTTTCTGGTTCCACTGAATAGGTCAGGAGTCCACTACACCCAGGAGGCGACTACACGGGTAGCAGGGGCTGTGTGTCGTGGACTGGGCGAATTTTTAGGTTAGAGGGTCTCGGGAAAACTCAAAAAAGGCATCAGTCACAAAGGGTGCAGGCCGAATACAGGAAGAACGTAGATACAGGAACCATTGGTATAATAGTTGTAATTTGTCACAGCCGTGTTGGAAAAGTACAAGCACTGAAAGCTGGCTAAAGCCGGAGATAAGTTCAGCCAAAATTTTTGCGAAGAACTAAACAGTGTCCCGAAAGGATAGGCTAAACACAGTTGGCGGTGGCGTGTTTGTTGTTGTTAGAAATAGTTTACCTTGTCGCGAAATTGAAGTAGATAGTTCCTGTGAGTTAGTACAGAGGTTATTCTTGGCAACCGGATTAAAATAATAATTGGATCTTTTTTCCGGCCTCCCAATTCAGTGCATACAATTTCTGAGAGGTTCAAAGAAAACTTAAGTTTAATTTCATACACGTACCCGACTCATACAGTAATACATACAGTAATTTATCCTCGATATATTGGCGAAAATACATGTTTAATTCAGGAGGTACGCATAAAACATCATCCGAAATTGTGCTAAACGCATTCTCTGAAAATTATTTCGAGCAGTTAGTTTCATGAGCCCACGCGAATAGCAAGCGGCTGTGAAAGCACGCTTGACCTCTTACAACAAATAATCCTGAGTCAATAACGAGCATCAAAACCGATACAGGGATTACTGAACACAGGGTTGTCGTAGCGAGACTGAATATTGTAACCACCGAATCCTCCAAAAATAAACGGAAAGTATACCTACAAAAATACCAGATAAAACTTCACTTGATGCCTTCCTAAGAGCCAATGTCTACTCCTTCCAAATTAACAATATGAGTGTAGAACAAATGTGGCTTGAATTCAAAGTAGTAGTATCGACAGCAATTGAGAGATTTATACCAAATAAATTAACATTAAGAAACGATGGAGCTGATCCTCCTTGGTACACAAAACGGGCCAGAACATTGTTACACAAAAAAAGCCAAATTTAAACGGACGAAAAATTCCCAAGATTGGCGATCTTTTACAGAAGCTCGAAATTTAGCACAGAATTCAATGCGAGATGCTTATAATAGTTTCCACAACGAAACCTTGTCTCAAAACCTGGCAGAAAATCCGAAGAGATTCTAGTCGTATTTGAAGTCTGCTAGTGGCAAGACACAATCAATGCCTTCTCTGCCCGATAGCAAAGGAAGTACTATCGACAATAGTGCCACCAAAGCAAAGTTACTAAATACAGCCTTCCGAAAGTCGTTCACCAAAGAAGACGAAGTAAATATTTCAGAATTCGAATCAAGAACGGCTGGAAACATGAGTAACGTAGAAGTAGATATCATCGGAGTAATTTAAGTCACTTAACAAAAGCATGTCTTCCGGTCCAGACTGTGTACCAGTTGGGTTCCTTTCAGAGCATGCTGATGCAATAGCTCCATACTTAACAATCGCATACAGCCGTTCGCTCGTCGAAAGATCCGTACCCAAAGACTAGATAGTTGCACAGGTCACACCATTATTTAAGAAAGGCAGTAGGAGTAATACACTAAATTACAGGCCCATATCATTAACGTCGGTATGCAGCAGGGTTTTAGAACATACATTGTGTCCGAACAATATGAATTACCTGAAAGAAAACGGTCTATTGACACATAATCAACTCTGATTTAAAAAACATCGTTCTTGGAAAAACAACTAGCTCTTCACTCACACGAAGTGTTGAGTGCTATTAACAAGGGATTTAAAATTGATTCCGCATTTGTAGATTTCCAGAAGGCTTTTGACATTGTACCACACAATCAACTTTTAGTGAAATTCCGTTCTTATGTAATATCGCCTTAGTTACGTGACTGGATTTCCTGTCAGAGAGGTCACAGTCATCGAGTAAAATATAAGTTATTTCTGGCGTTCCCCAAGGTAGTGTTATAAGCCCTTTGCTGTTCCTCATCTATGTAAACGATTTAGGAGACAATCTGAGCAGCCGTTGTAGGTTGTTTGCAGATAACTCTGTCGTTTATCGACTTGTAAAGCCATCAAAAGATCAAAACGAGTTGCGAAGGATATAGAAAAGATATCTGTATGGCGTGAAAATTGGCAACTGAGCCCGAATAACGAAAAGTGTGACATCATCTACATTAGTGCTAAAAGAAGTCTGTTAAATTTCGGTTACACGATAAATTAGTCAAATCTAAAGGCCGTAAATTCAGCTAAATACCTAGGAATTACAATTACGAACAATTTAAGTGTTGTGGGGAAGGCTAACCAAAGACTGCGTTTTATTGGCAGGACACTTAGAAAACGTAACAGATCTACTAAGGAGACTGCCTACACTACCGTTGTCCCTCTTCTTTTAGAATACTGCTGCGTGGTATGGGATCCTTAGCAGATCGGATTGGCGGAGTACACCGAGAAAGTTCAGAGAAGGGCAGCACGTTTTGTATTATCGCGAAACAGGGGAGAGAGTGCCACAGAAATGATACAGCGTATGGGGTGGACATCGATTGCGAAAATAGGTGTTGACGCCGACCTACATAGGGAGAAAGGATCACCATTATAAAATAAGGGAAACCAGAGTTAGCAGCGAAAGAGATAGATGTTCGTCTCTTCCGCGTGCTGTACGAGATTGGAATAATAAAGAATTATTGTGAAGGTGGCTCGATGAACACTCTGCCAGGCACTTAAATGTTATTTGCTGAGTATTCATCTAGATCTAGATGAAAACGAACTGGTGCGCCTTCAAATCGTTGCGTGCTAGGAGATAATAAATTACTTACGTGGTCCTGAGACCCTAGTTGATCAGTATGTAGCCGAGGTATTGAAAGTTCTGTTTTATTTCTTATCTACTCATTTTATCTTTGCCTTACAAGGACCACACAGCCAACAACAATCATGAAGTGCCATAGAAATATAATTGCAAAAAAGTAGTACAGAACAAAATCACGAAGTTGGCATACAAACACACTCTTAAAGTAAAATAAAAGTGCAATTAGACAAACATCAGTCAGCCGACGGCAGGGATCACAATGACATTGGAGCAGAGCTACAAATAGCGCTGTACAACAACATTATGAAAAACATGCGTGGGCGCTTGAAGTAAAAGACAAAACGTGAAAGGGCAAACGCCGTACATCATACAATAAGTACAACAATAGCTGAAGAACAAAATTACAGATAACATTATATAACAGTATGAGAAATGTAGCAGACAGACAGACAGCCAAAACGACAAACACAATACAACAAACGGTATGTACAGTAGTTCCACTAGAACAGTGACGTAAAATGCACAAGAGAGTAAGAATGAAAATTTAGTGTACAAATAGAGGTCCGTACGCAAATTGAACACGAAATTACACACCCGATTGTGAACTGAGCTGATGCCATGTGAAAATGAATACTTCGGCAACTCAGATGGCTTTCAAATAGGAAGGCTCTGTTGGACCTCAAAATCTTCTTACACAGCAATACGCAGACTCAGAATTCCAAAATTAAAGCCCGGGCGCAGGAAAGCGAGAAAACATTACACGCGGATATCAGCGTAATGTAGATCTCAGTGGTGAGATAGGAGAAGCCGATCCAGCCGGCAGGCCGGTTTTTTATTTGCCGAAGCAGGCAAAGCGGCCAATCCGTGTGAGGTATTGGCAGCGACCGCTCGAGTTGTGGCTGCTGCAAGCGGAACACCGTGCTGCACGTGCTACGTTTACGTAAGAGACAACTTCCAGAAGATGAACACCGAATTACGGAAACCATTACCCGATGCCTTATTTAAATGTTAAGGCCTGAAGTGCTTTTATTACACCGGTCAAATTTCGATTTTTCGATCGTCACTTGTTCTAAACAAATGGCTTCTGGAAACCAGGTCTCCCGGTTTCTGATTTAGTCAGCACAATGGTTGTTTACCTTCAGTTAAATATCGGAAGTAGACAACTTCGTGTTCAGTCTAATATTTCTATGTGCCCTCCGGTGTGCAAAATGTAACTCTGTCGAGATTAGCCGAAATTTTATACAAACAAGACGTAACACGACAACCCAAGCTCGTTTTGAACACGCTTATACGTTTACATGGCAAGAAAAATCGATTGTGGAAGCGGAAATCCGCCAGTTAGGACCGCATTTCCAGCATCGATACTAGAGTGCTTACATGACCAACCGGGAGTGGTATAGGCAATCGGTTTACGAAACGCAATTTAGGAGCATCATGTAAAGGTAGTGATAGATGCTATAGCCGCATCTCTCTGAATCGGTCCCACATCGATGGAGTTTCGGGATAATGAAGTTGGCAATGCTGATTTTTCTTAAACGGACTAACGTTTGTCATATAGCTGCAAATTATGGTTCAACATGTGTTAAGGCAAATATAAAGTAGATGTATTCGTCTTGATGGAGTTACTGCGATTGTTACTTATAAAAAGGTGTCCAAATTCAGTTACCAGATCGCTTTCCTCCATTTCCATATGATCGGTTTGGGGCCAACTCCCCATCTCCAGATCTTTTGTTACAGTTACCGCGTAACTTATGACCATGAACTCTCAGTTCCACATTCGATAGGTAGTGAGTTGGCTTGCCTCATGTACGAATACGGGACGGATTCTGTACTACCCTGTTTATGTCAAAGCTGCTACTAAATTTGTTTAAGTATTCCATTTTTAAGTATTATACAGGATCAGTCACTAACTATTGCCACCAAGAATAGCTCCGAAAGTATGATAGGAGCTGAAAAGTTCGTGCGACAAATGTTGCATGGAACAACGTGGGCCATAATATGGCGTTGGTTTTTTGTTGCTAGGTGGGGTCGTGTCAGAGATATGAAATTCAACTTTGTATTTTTTAATGGGATGCTCTAGTTTGGTGCTTATTTTCTGATAGCGGCTATCGAGACGAATCCAGTGATGTTTAACAGTAAGATCTTTGAAGCTCAACCAATGTCACAAAGGTGGCAAGAACGTCCATTTACAGAAGGTTTTCGAAGTGATGACCATTGTTATCGATGTAGTGCTGCAATCTTCTTATCATGGATTGAGTGGTATTCCTTATCACATCAACACTTATCGAAGCACATACTCTGGAAATTCTATCTCGCATATCTTCAGGTGTAGTTGGAACATCTTTATGCACAATGTCTTTTACGAATCCCGACAAGAAAAAATCCAGAGTCTGCAAGTCTGGTGAACGAGCCGGCCACGACACATCTCCTCCTCGTCAAATTCAACGATTTGGGAATAATCTCTGCAACTCATTTCTATCCATCAGCGAAAAATGTGCCGGACACCCATCGTGTTTATACCACATTCTGTTCCTTGTTCCTAAAGGCATTTCTCCCAATAACAGACCCAATGTTTCGTGCAGGAATGTGGTGTACTTCCTACCATTAAGATTCCCTTCGATGAAATATAATTCTGTCCTCCAGAATTCTACACCACACATTCACTGGCCACAGTTTTTGGTGTGCAACTTGCCGCTGCCAACATAGATTTTTAGTTGTCCAATAATTCATGTTGTGCATATTAACATTTCCGTGGTTCGTGAATGTAGCCTCGTCAGAAAATAAAACAAATTAATAAATGTGTCATCCCTCTGAATCTAATGTTGAGCCCATCGGCAAAATTCAATGCGACGCATACAATCCGTACCAGTTAATTCTTGGTGGAGACTGATATGGTAAGGATCACATTTATGGCGATGCAGAATACGAGCAACACTACTCTGTCTCATCCCAGATTCCCTTGCTATTTGACGCGAACTAACACAAGGATCTCGAATCACAGTGGCAAGGGTACCAATTTCCATTAGTTAGTAACTTTCCTTTGCCAGATATGTTTCCGATGCGTTAAAGATCCATTTTTTCTTAATTTATCATACACATATTTAAATGTACGACGTGTAGGGTGAGTACGTTGAGGATACCTTTCAGTGTATACGTCTCACTAGCTCTCACTGAATTTCTTTGGCATTCTCCGTAAATGAGAAGCATATCGACTTGTTCTTCGAAGGAATACATCATTCAGATTCGCTTGATTCAACGATACCTGTCTTACTGTTCCTATTAGTGTTGTATTGCGAAACCGGCGAATGGTGTTTCCATGTCAATGGCACGTTAGATGGATAAGCCGTATTCGGCGAATATTTACTATTTGCACGATATACGAGGGAGAATTGTCAGGGCACGTGCTTCGATAAGTGTCGAAGTGGTAAGGAATACCACTCAATGCATGATAAGAGTGCAGCACTGCATTGATATCAATAGTCATCACTTCAAACACCTTCTGTAAATGGACGTTAATGCCACGTTTTTGACCTTCGATGACCTTCAAAGACCTTACTGTTACACATCATTGAATTCGTCACCGACCCCACGTAGCAACAAAAAACCAACGTCATATTATGCCCCCGTTGTCCCATGCAACATTTGTACCACGAAAGTTTCAGCTTCTTTCATACTGTCGGAGTTATTCTAGGTGACAATAGTTAGTGACTCGCCCTGTATACAGTTTTATCTTGAAATAAATTATACGTCACCCATTTCGCCCTTATTGACGTGGGGATTCTGGAATCGCATCAACATCCCTCTTTTAAGAATACATATTCTCCTCCTTCAAACTTTCGCACCAGAACTGATTCGTCATCTAATGATAAAGCTGCAAGCCAGATAGTACTTTGTAACAACTTTGTTTCTGTATTTTGGAAGCTCTTTAATGTAACAAATTATTTTTGTTGTTTTTCGTTGGACCAAAGTATCCATTACACCTGGTCATTGCAAAAAGCTAGCACAAATTCGTGCTTGTAACGTAAATGTTAATCTGTAAAAGTTTATTACGAGCTCGAATCAGAACACAAAACTTCAATGTCCGTATCGCTAAATACTTTAGTCTTATCTCAACTGACATTTTGATTTTCACTGAAGACTCGACGCTACCTTTCAACGCGACTGAACTAAGTACATAAATTAGGCTCGTTTCTTACAACATCCAGAGCTTGCAACTAAAGTAGCATGTAGTAGTTCTCTTCATGTCTAGAGCGAAAACTTCACACTAAGCATATTAAATAACAGCAATTAAAACATACAATACGCGTTGATCTTTTAAATACATGGGGAAATGAGTAACAGTACAGACCACAAATAATTAATAGCTATAGAAATACATTTTTTATTGTTCCCGCTATAAAACGCGATGTACCGTCAAGACCAACACAGAGTGCGGAACCACTGATCAATGTATAATTCATTGTCGATAAGTTTGATCAAGGCGAGGGTACAACTAGTTCTGTAACGCGACCTCAATATGTGCCGAGGTTCGAAACCACAGAACTTCAACCACTACACGCAAATGATCAAAATATAGTTTTTTATACAACTCCAAATCAAAGAAAGGTCGGTATCAATATATAAGAGTCGGCAGAGTAGTTTTACGATGCACTGCGCCGCATCTTTGACATCGTATGGTTCCACCCGTGATTCTCGCTTCCGGTGAACCAAATGCTGTGCCCCTGAACCAGGCGCCGTGCAAATGATGTCCTCATCTGCCGATTCTGTACGCATCTCAATATCGGTGCTCCGCAGCTCCTGTTGCAGTTGTTAGCGTCGTTGCCTGTAGATTGCGGGGTCTCGGGGTGCTCGTCGACTCGGTGTTTGCGTTGTTCTGGTCATTTCATCTCATCTTCACCGATAGGCAAATCGCCGTAGTGGCAGTAGAAAGACTTGCAACAGGCGGCCGTAAATCACAGACAACGTCTCCTGGCAAACCTTCATTTCATTTTTTTCTGTATCGCTGAACCGTGGATATACAAAAATATCTGCTGAGGGACTGGCACGCCACCAGTCTCCAGTCATTACGATTGATGAGTTCTGGCGTGGAGTAGTAGTATCGTCGGACCAAGTACCTGTATCTGCCATCCAAGCTCAGTTGCCGGCCGTGGTGGCCGAGCGGTTCTAGGCGCTACAGTCTGGAACCGCGTGACCGCTACGGTCGCAGGTTCGGATCCTGCCTCGGGCATGGATGTGTGTGATGTCCTTAGGTTAGTTAGGTTTAAGTAGTTCTAAGTTCTAGGGGACTGATGACCTCAGAAGTTAAGTCCCATAGTGCTCAGAGCCATTTGAGCCATTATACAAAAGAAGTTATCGTAATTCGCACCGTAGCTTTGCCGTACCATCTGCCGGTGGTCTTAGAAAAATCTGAGTTTTCCGTTTTACGGACGCTGCCTACCTTTCATTATTATGACAGGGAGCCTGTAATTCTCTTTACTGCCAGAGTGTGCCTCATTGACAGCTATAATCCTATCGAAAACCGCAACTCTTTATACACTCAAAGAAATGGAGACGTATTACACGATAAACACCTTAACCGAACGCCACCAGACTGGTACTCCAATATTTCCATGGCTATGGTATACTCCATCCGTGCAAAATCTTCCTAGACTAATCTTATTCCTACTGACGTCAGCACAGAAACAACGGCGGCAGCTTTAACTGTGAACTATAGACACCAAATATACATTCGACCAGTCAATTGAAGGTGGAGGGTAGAGAAAGGAATGGAAAGGGAAGAAAACTATTGATGTCAACTGTATTGGGACTTTATTCGGAACCACTGGCGGAGAGTGAAATATTTATGCTGGGCCGAAATTCGAACCCGGGATCCCATGCCTTCTAGGCAGTTGCGTTAACCACATTGCCAGACGGACACAATTTTTATCACACCTGCGACGAATATCTGGACACACCTCTCAGCCGACCCACATGTCATCCTGATATTAATGACCGACATCAATTTAGAATGAAACGAAAGTTTAGTCACTTAATACACGTTATGGGGGCAACATCTCCCCAACGTTCTCTAGATATCGTACCGGTGCTTCAAAATATAACTCTCTCTCATTCTGACAGTCTATTTACTCGTTCTGAACATACAGTGATGTAGCACAAGATAATGACCACCTGCGTAATAACTTGTTTGTTCTCCTATGAAACAAAATACAGCTGCTAATCTGCGTAGCACGGATTTGACATACCCTTAGTAGATTTCAGGAGGTATGTGGCACAAAATGTCTACCCCTTTTCCCGTAAATTACGGGCCAGTTGTTTGTGGACACGGAGTTGGCCCTCGATGGAGTCGCAGATGTTCTCCATCGAGTTCCGATTTTGGTGGTTAATATATTAACATGAGTTCACTATCATTCTTTTACAACCGCTGTAGCATGATTCTAGCCTTATGACACGGATAGTTATCCATCTGGAAATAGCCATCTTCGTCGGGGAGGACATCAAGCACGAAGGGATGTAAGTGATTCGCAATTATTT
Organism: Schistocerca americana; assembly: GCF_021461395.2. Taxonomy (NCBI): domain Eukaryota; kingdom Metazoa; phylum Arthropoda; class Insecta; order Orthoptera; family Acrididae; genus Schistocerca; species Schistocerca americana. Next base: position 120,084,112 of record NC_060130.1, read on the forward strand.
TCACGCAGTCCACAGCTGTAATGGTGCTTTCGATCGCGATTTTGTTTGCTTGCACAAATTGTGGCGCTGCTGGTGTCTTTGTCAGGGGGCACAACACTCGCGACACTTGGCACTTGCGCTGAATGCTGTCTTCTGGCTGACATAGAAGCGCCGTCTCCAAAGGAGCATCAGTTAGAAGAGACTCCGCAACAGCAGCGTTTCACCTGAACATGACAGCCAGGTGGGCCGTTGAAATGATTTGACTGGTACGTGTTGCTGTAGACCCGAAATGAGTATCACTGTCTGTAATATGGTTATGAGTTAATGTCGATTCCACAAAGAGATTATTCAGAAATGACGGTAAGCTTGCTTTGGGGAGAATTAGAGGAAAAATTCGGAATGGAATCTCACTGACTGGAGTATAATTGTCTTCAGTGCTGAGTCCCGCTTCGAACTGAGGCCCGATGACCAGCGAAGACGGGGTTAGGATACCAACCTGACCGTCAGCTGCCATACGACCTGACAACCAGGAGTGATGATCTCAGCTGCCATTTCCTTTCATATTAAGACCCCTTTGGTTGTCACACGCAGCACCGTTACAGCACAGCGGTACGTCGACGATATTCTACGCCCCGTTTTGTTTCCCGTCATCGCAGCTATCCTGAACACAAAGTTCAGCAAGATAATGCTTGCCTGTAAACAGCAGAGTACCTGCTGCTTGTCTTCGTGCTTGCCAAACTCTTCTTTAGCCACCAAGGTCGCCGGAACTCTCCCCATTCGGACAGTTTGGAGTATTATCGGCAGGGCCCTCCAACCATCTTGGGATTTTGACGATCTAAGACACCAGTTGAACAGCATCTGGCACGATGTGCCTCAGGAGAACACTGAACAACTCTGACGATCAATTCCAAGCCGAAAAACTGCTTGCATAAGATCAAAGGGTGAACCAACGCGTTATCAACTTGCTCAATTTGCGAAGCTCTTTCTCTTCAATAAGTCGTCTAGTTTATTTGAAATTACAAACGTTTGTTCGTCTGCACATGTACATCACTTCTACTCATTTTCATCCCATTCCGGTAAGTCCTTCGTGGTGCGTCCTTTTTTGAGACTTAGTGTGTAGTTCAGTACAAATGGCTAACACAGTCCTCGGGAAATAGGAATTTCATTTATTCCTGTACATAAAGGGTGGGACTATTTATTCAATCATACATTGTTACAGAGCCTGCGGTCTAATACGCGCTGCACCATGCAGACAGACACAGTTACAGTATGTGTTGAAAATGGCTTCCATGTGCCTCAACGCATAGTGTGTACGCACTGTAGCATGTTCTATCTCATATGTTCATATTGGCCAGGCTGCATCCGAACAGTATCAAAGGCAGCATGAATGCGCTGCTCCAGTGTCTCGGTGTCTCCACATTTGGAATGGGCTCTGCAGACACGATACTTTTGAAATGGCCCCATAATCCGAAATCGCACGGATTGAGATCCAGTGAACGAGTAGGCCATGCAACTAGAACCCCTCATCCGATCAATCGACCAGGGAAGACACGATTCAGGTGTCCGGACGTTAACGCTAAGTGGGGCAGACACATAACCCTTCGAATCATCAATGGCACTTCTTCCAGCAGGTGCCGGCCGCGGTGGTCGAGCGGTTCTAGGCGCCTCAGTCCAGAATCGCGCGACTGCAACGGTCGCAGATTCGAATCTTGCCTTGGGCATGGATGTGTGTGATGTCCTTAGGTTAGTTAGGTTTAAGTAGTTCTAAGTTCTAGGGGACTGATGACCTCAGAAGTTAAGTCCCATACTGCTCAGAGCCATTTGAATCATTTTTCTTCCAGCAAGAGAGGTAAACTCACCCGAAAGAAACGCCGATAGCTCCGGCCTGTTAGGAGACGTGAAAAGAACACTAGTCCAAAACTACAGTCGCCAATTATCCCGGTCCACACATTCCAGCGGCACAGATGGTGATAATTCGCCCTCACCATAATAGTTATGAAAGCTGGAGATACCACTCCGCGTAAAGATGGCCACATTTGTAAATAGGATGCAAAAAATCACACTGTATACATATAGAAGGTGTTTCAAAACTACATCGACAAACTTCGAGCGGCTGTAGAAGGTCTCTTGAGTAACAAAATTACGATAGAAACCCGTCCTCGGAAACGTCATCCACCAACGTTATTGGGCATCAAACTCATAGGTGCCGATGCCTGCCGATAGGGCCCCTCCGGCAACACGTGACTTTGTACACGAACAGATGAGCAGAACTTCTCGCAAAGTACCTGCCAGCAGTCTGGAGCGTTAGATAGGACCGAATGCGACCACGTCTGTCACACGAACACTGTAGAGACCGCCTACAATGGTAGCGGCAGAGGGAAACGTATGCAGCAGAAACATCGCGCCCAGTCGTAGTTGGTCGCGTGCTTGTGTGCCGTATCATGCTCACCTGGGCAGAGCATTGGGACATGCATTCCGCATATGGTGAGGCGGGAGGCAATGAGCGCCCAGCGTTATGAATCTGTGGGCAGCGATATCCCTATAGGCGTCAGCCGCATCACTCCCCGTTTGCAGCCATCCATCGGCGTCTGAGTGAAACGAGTGATTTTACAGGGCGTCGACATGACAGAGGTCGAGCGCGACGATTTCGAGAGGACGTACCAGAGGACTGACGTAGACCTATCCGCAAGCACCTGTACTGTGGCACATGAAATGCAAAGCTTCCACTCGGTGGTTTGGCGGATGCTGCACGAGGAGGAAAGGCACCCATTCCATCTCTAAGAGACAGAGGCGCTGTTGGCCCATGAGTTTGCTCCACATGTAAAGTTCAGGTAGTGGTTCCTGCAGCGCTGCGCCAGGCAGCTGTATTACGCTCGGAGGCAAATCCCCACCCACGAACGAAGTTATTAGGAAAAGTTCACCATCATTGTATTGGGTGGCATGATCCACGATTACTTGACTGGCTCTCTCCCTCGACTAACAGGCGACAGATATACAACATTTTCCCTGGAAAGTGCTGCCAGTATTACATGAGGAGGTGCTACGAACAGTCTGTCCACATATACAGTTGCAGCACGATGGGGCACCCATGCACTTCCATCGAGCTGCCAGAACCCAGATAGGATGGATGTTTGGGGATCGTTGGATTGGTCGAGGCGGCTCCGTCACGTAGCCGCCTTAGTCACTTGACCTCAACCTGCTAAACTTCTTCCTGTGGGGACATCTGAAGAATGTGGCGTACAAAACCCCGACGGTGTCAGCGGAAGACCTAATGGCAAGGCTACCAAGGCTACATGCAGCCTCTGAGGTTTTCGCATCGTGACCAGTATCTTTGAACGAGTGTGGCAGTCAACGGTACACAGATGTCAAGCATGCCGCGACGCTGGAGGCAGTCATTTTGAGCACCTACTACACGAGTAATCGTATTTAAATCGTAAGTGGTGAAACAATTGTTGCGGGGAGTATCAGCGATCGGATAAACCAATTTAAACAAGTGAAGAAAACAGTCTCGATCGGAATGGAATGCTTAGTTTTTAACGTTTGTCTCACATGTTTTTTTATTTGTACAGTGAATTTAATTTCCTGTACCAATTTAATATACGGTAACGTACATTCCCTGGGATCCGTTGTCTGATGCCTGCCACAGTGTCTACACGTATGGTTCTTCCCCATGTCCTAGCAGTAACAGTCCCTGTCCTTTAAATACAACAAAGGGGCCGATGTCTCGGAATGTCTGCCCTTATTCATGTTATGCGTCCCCTTGCCGCACACTCCAGCGTCTTGCCAGCGATAGCTGCCACGTAGGTCGACGTTGCCCCACATTGCCCCCGTAATTTCAACGTTTTCGTTCTCTATCTGTTACAGCCTGTATATTATACCGCAAAACGTCGGTCATTATATAGAGGGTTCCGGGACAGAAGCCTGTGTCTGACACAGTCAGCCCCCACAGCAACAAAGCATCACGTTAATAGGAGACAACGCCTAGCTATGCAGCAGCTAGCTACATCTGTTCCACTGGCGACCGTGGCAATCAGTCGAGATCACTGGATATCAAAAACTACAGATCTCGACCTGTTGGCTGTCCGTTCGCGTACCTCACGCTTGCTCCTAGTGGTAGGCGCCGGCACCTATAACTTCGACGCTCTGTAATTTCGTTGGATGACATTTCCGAACGCGGGTTTTATCCTCATTTTGTTCGTCAAGACACCTTCTACATCTCCCTCTAAGTTTGTGTAATTTTGAAACACATCCTATATTCCAGAAACCAATGTACAGCGTATGGCGGAAGATGTTTCATGTTAATTGCAGGTGTCGTCGTCATATTTTGTTCGCATACGAATCGAAATCTCGCGCGAACTCTTTTGCCAGTCTTCCAAAGACTCACAATTAAATTCACTGACCATCTCATTTACAGCTTCCATTATACATAAAGTCTTAGTATTATCACTAGACAATTAAACAGTGTGACACATAATGGTAGGTTATTGGAACATTTCTCTCTATCATGGGAGTAACATTATCTGATAAAAACTATGTGGACACTTCTGCGTAATGCTGAATTGACCACTAGATGTCATGAGAGGTGATCTGCCTGTATAAAAGGAGGCAGAGAGTATTGCGTTGTCAGTAGAGAAGCAGTAACAGCAAGTAGGGGGACAAAGCGAGCATCACATCACACTTCGGGTTGCCTTCATCAGGGACAAGTATAGATTCAGGGGCAAATCTATTGTTCTCTTTTGATTGATCGGTCCTGAACCCAGTGTTCTGCTGAGAGGATTATGACCCCTTGGGGTAAACCTTCCTTTTGATTGACAAGTCCTTAACCTACTGTTCCTCCCCCCCTCCCCCTCCCCATACTCACTTCCTCCCCCCCCATCCCTCTGGGAACTCGTCAATTTAAATTGACTAAATAATTAAATCGATAAATTAATTAAAATCCTCCTCTGTTGTCATCTAGCTGGACAACCCTACGATCTCATCATTGTGTAGTTCTTCTGGGAGGAACTGTGCCTACTCTTCTTGTCATACTTTTGAACTGAGCCCTTCCCGCCACCACTCGCTCCACATCCATGGCACTACAACCAACTCACTGCGCGATCTCTCTGTACGACGCTAACATTTCCCTCATCCAAATAATTCGACCTTCCCAAAGTCTGAAAGATGACGATAAGCTGCATGTGCACGTTTCCTGGGCACGCTGTGTTGCAATCTCTACCTGATAAATTCCAGTAACGTTAGACACACCCAGTACCCATTGCGAACACACAGAATTCTTCATCCGCAGGAATGTTCATAAGGACAAAATTCTATTCAACATATCCCGTCAATCCAAAAGAGTTTCGAGATTAATAAAAGATAGATAAACGCTAAGATGGTTGTTTTAAAGCTTCTGTTATTCTACATCATTTTCCCTTATATACACTCCTGGAAATTGAAATAAGGACACCGTGAATTCATCGTCCCAGGAAGGGGAAACTTTATTGACACATTCCTGGGGTCAGATACATCACATGATCACACTGACAGAACCACAGGCACATAGACACAGGCAACAGAGCATGCACAATGTCGGCACTAGTACAGTGTATATCCACCTTTCGCAGCAATGCAGGCTGCTATTCTCCCATGGAGACGATCGTAGAGATGCTGGATGTAGTCCTGTGGAACGGCTTGCCATGCCATTTCCATCTGGCGCCTCAGTTGGACCAGCGTTCGTGCTGGACGTGCAGACCGCGTGAGACGACGCTTCATCCAGTCCCAAACATGCTCAATGGGGGACAGATCCGGAGATCTTGCTGGCCAGGGTAGTTGACTTACACCTTCTAGAGCACGTTGGGTGGCACGGGATACATGCGGACGTGCATTGTCCTGTTGGAACAGCAAGTTCCCTTGCCGGTCTAGGAAAGGTAGAACGATGGGTTCGATGACGGTTAGGATGTACCGTGCACTATTCAGTGTCCGCTTGACGATCACCAGTGGTGTACGGCCAGTGTAGGAGATCGCTCCCCACACCATGATGCCGGGTGTTGGCCCTGTGTGCCTCGGTCGTATGCAGTCCTGATTGTGGCGCTCACCTGCACGGCGCCAAACACGCATACGACCATCATTGGTACCAAGGTAGAAGCGACTCTCATCGCTGAAGACGACACGTCTCCACTCGTCCCTCCATTCACGCCTGTCGCGACACCACTGGAGGCGGGCTGCACGATGTTGGGGCGTGAGCGGAAGACGGCCTAACGGTGTGCGGGACCGTAGCCCAGCTTCATGGAGACGGTTGCGAATGGTCCTCGCCGATACCCCAGGAGCAACAGTGTCCCTAATTTGCTGGGAAGTGGCGGTGCGGTCCCCTACGGCACTGTGTAGGATCCTACGGTCTTGGCGTGCATCCGTGCGTCGCTGCGGTCCGGTCCCAGGTCGACGGGCACGTGCACCTTCCGCCGACCACTGGCGACAACATCGATGTACTGTGGAGACCTCACGCCCCACGTGTTGAGCAGTTCGGCGGTACGTCCACCCGGCCTCCCGCATGCCCACTATACGCCCTCGCTCAAAGTCCGTCAACTGCACATACGGTTCACGTCCACGCTGTCGCGGCATGCTACCAGTGTTAAAGACTGCGATGGAGCTCCGTATGCCACGGCAAACTGGCTGACACTGACGGCGGCGGTGCACAAATGCTGCGCAGCTAGCGCCATTCGACGGCCAACACCGCGGTTCCTGGTGTGTCCGCTGTGCCGTGCGTGTGATCATTGCTTGTACAGCCCTTTCGCAGTGTCCGGAGCAAGTATGGTGGGTCTGACACACCGGTGTCAATGTGTTCTTTTTTCCATTTCCAGGAGTGTATGTTATGCATCACTAACTCAAGGTATTTTCCCAGACAGGTAAAAATATGCCATTGTCAGGCCTCTGTACAAAAAGGGGGCACCACAGATGTCAATAATTATTAGCCAGTATCATTGCTCACAGAATTTTCAAAATCTTCGAGAAAGTAATGTACTCAAGAGTGGTTAGCTATCTCAACAGGAATGGCATTCTTAGTAAATCACAGTTCGGATTTCAAAAATGCTGTTCCACTGAGACAACAATATACAGTTTTACTGTCCACATAATCGTCTTTAAACAGTAAAATGTCACCAATAGGAATTTTCTGTGACTTGTCCAAAGCATTTGATTGTGTGAATCATGACATTATGTTACAGGAATTACAATTCTATGGTAATTCCATGGTATAAATGGAATAGCATATGTGTGGTTCAAACATACCTACAGAACAGGAAGCAAAAAGTTTCCTTATAAGGGTCAAGTGATTTAAATAAGCTTGCCACCTCATCTAACTGGGGTGAAATTACATTAGGTGTTCCATAGGGTTCAATCATGGGTCCCCTTCTGTTCTTGATATATGTGAACGACCTCCCTTCCTATCTGAAACAGGAAGCTGAAGTGACAGTGTTTACTGATGATACAAGCATCATTATTAATCCAGTAAATGAAACTCCAATTGAAAATGATACAAATAAGGTCTTTGGAGAAGTCATTAATTGGTTTTCTGCAAATGGGCTTGCTCTAAACTTCGAAAAACACAGTAAATCCAATTTTCTGCTGCAAAAAGTACAGTTCCTTCAATAAATATAACACATCATCAGAAGTCAGTAGGGAGGGTAGAGCAACTAAGTTTTTGGGTGTACATATAGATGAGAATCTTAATTGGGAAATTCATATTTTGGATATTCTAAAGCGACTAGGTTCAGCAACTTTTGCAATCAGAGAAATTGCCAATTCTGAGGATCTAGAAATTAGTAAGTTAACTTACTTTGCATAGTTTCACTCACTGATGTCATACGAAAAAATATTTTGGGGTATCGCAACATTTAGACAAAAAGTATTACCGAGCAAGGTGGCGCAGTGGTTAGAAACTGGACTCGCATTCGGGAGGACGACAGTTCAATCCCGCGTCCGGCAATCCTGATTTAGGTTTTCCATGATTTCCCTAAATCGCTCCAGGCAAATGCCGGGATGGTTCCTTTCAAAGGGCATGGCCGACTTCCTTCCCCGTCCTTCTCTAATCCGATGAGACCGATGACCTCGCTGTCTGGTCTCCTTCCCCGAAACAACCAACTAACCAACCAACCAACAAAAAGTATTCACTGCTCAAAAGAAAGTGGTTAGAATAATGTGTGGGGTTCATAGTCGCACATCTTTAGGCATCTTTTTAAAAGATTGAGAATTGTTACAACAACCTCACAGTACATTTATTCACTAATGAAATTTGTTCTCAATAATACAAACCAGTTTAAAAACAACAGTGACATTCATGATTATAATACCAAAGACTTACACTATCCTTTACTCAACCTATCTTTGGCACAGAAAGGGGTAAAATATGCTGCTATAAAAATTTTCGACAAATTATCACATAAAATAAAATGTCTGACAGACAGCAGTAGTAGTTTCAAAAATAAATTGAAATCATATCTCCTTGACAAGTCCTTCTATACCATAGATGAATTCTTGACTAGGGATAAATAAATCTATAAATATAGTATACGCATTTTGTGCCATTTAAGGGAATCAGGTAAATAATAGAAATATTAATCTTTAACTCTGTATTGTAATATATTAAAAATCTTGTTTCATATGTGCATTTCTTGTGCACTTGACACATTCCACATCACAACGTCTACCGTACTGTGCAATTGATCAGTGGAACACGCAACCAACTATCTAACTGATCACGGCAATGAGCGTAATAACTACGACATCTATATGCACAGCATTTCACTTTTGCTTATGACAAGGTAAGTACATTGACTTCTGCAGAACTTTGCTTATAGACGACGATAACTATGACACTTGGTGCATTTTTACCGTTAAGTAATGACAGAAATTATGTAACAGCAAGACGCACAGTTTAGCGCTGCAAGACACGCATTAGAGTGATTAATTTTTGTACTTTGATCATTTTAGAAAGATTCTTGAATAACAATAATACAGTGAAGGTGATATATTTCATCATCTATGGGCATAATTGCATTAACCCTCAGAGGAGTATGCTTACTTTGTGTACTATGTGTGTGGCACGAGCAAGGAGCCCTAGCTTATATGGTATTTACTTATTTAGTTTTACACATCAGTTCCATATTTTTCTAACACAGAATTATTCAGCTATCTGATTATTTAACAGAGAGACAAACTGTTTCACTACATCAGTGACACATGTTTACATAATTACACGGTTCGATAACTTGACACTTACGAAATTCTTTTGCCGGCCGGGGTGGCCGAGCGGTTCTAGGCGCTACCATCTGGAACCGCGCGACCGCTACGGATCGAATCCTGCCTTGGGCATGGGTGTTTGTGATGTCCTTAGGTTAGTTAGGTTTAGTTAGGTTTAGGTTTAAGTAGTTCTAAGTTCTAGGGGACTGATGACCTCAGAAGTTAAGTCCCATAGTGCTCAGAGCCATTTGAACCATTTGAAATTCTTTTTGTCTGCATTTTGGGAACTGTTCATATTTACTTGAGAAACAACTGTGATACTATGAGAGCATTTTTTTAGAGACTTTAAAAGTATTGAAGAAAGCTACAATGTTTCTGAGATTTGATTAAGGTGTTATGATATTATTATGATGACGATGTGCATTATGATGTTGAGATATGTTTATGATCAATGAGATGATGCTATATGAGGAATGTGATTACATATTTATATGTATATGAACAATGAGTAGGGGTTAGGGACCCCGGTTTGTGGAAAAGAATGTTGGAAACCAGGAATCGTACTTTAAGAGTTATGAAATGTGTGTACATGCGTGAATGTGAGTACCAAAATGCCGGCGGAAATTTTTTGGGCACTTTTATGAACGAGACGTTGTTTCTACACACTTGTAACGTAAATTTTTAGATCTGTGAAATTTTTATTGGTATAAAACTGCCACTGTGGCAGAAACTGCTGTCGTAAATATTTTGGTAAAGAAGGAAAGTGATGTTGACATGGTGCACTGTGGGCGCCCAGGTGCACGACAGTCGCCTGGAAAAAACCATTAGTGTGTGCCGCTCAGAGGCACAGGTGTAGAAAAAAGAGGCCATTAACCTCGCTATTGATATTTCTTTGCAGAAAGCATATGACATGCTCATACTTGAAAACATATGATTACACTTTGGAGCTCGTACTTTCTGATATTTATTGAAATGCCTATGAAATGATGAGAAACATTTTACATCTATACACCTGATTATGATTACTGTCTTTCTAGTTGAGAGGTTTTTTTCTGCCTTATAAAGTGCCATATGGGTCGTGAATGACATCTGTATGCTTTGCCTTGTATATATTTGCCTATTTTGTTTGATATCTAGTTTCTAGCTGCGCTGCAGCATTGGTTAAAATAAAGAAAAAATTAATAGATGTAATTATGTAAATATTTTCTGTCTAAAGATCCATTAAATAATAATTTTACGATCTTCTTTCTTAAAAGAGGGAGCACTAGGAAACAAAAGAAGTACAGAAATGAGAACTGATATAGACGTTAGGATGTAAATAGACTTTTCCCTTCACAGGAATTACATACATAATTTTTCAACGACTTGGTAAATTATTTGGTAGAATAAGTTGTTATGATGCATCAATCTAGCGTTAAGATGTGACATAGATATTAAGGTGTAAATAGACATTTCCTTTATCTGCAGTGCTATCTTTACTGTAATATTTTTTCTGCTTGAGCTTCGTCATGTTTAGGTATAGTTTATTGCTTTTGCTGCTGCTGTTTGTCAGGCATTGTCCTACTGAATTTCAAATTGATCAATCGGCAATCTGATGTCGCAATTGTCTTTTGAAAGTAATATAGACTTCCTAAATTGGTTCTCTCTACTACATTCAGAAGGAGGGAGGTAAGTCCTACTGTGTAATAGAATAGAGACAACAACAATACCACTGCAAGACTGAGTCCACTGCAATGTATTGAGAATCACTAAACACGACACGCTCAAACCACGATCCAATCCATAGGAGTAGTAGAAGTTGTCGTGGCTAGATGTCGGAGATCGCTATCAGTCGGAAATTTCACGTCGCGACTAGGTTAACAAAGCACTATAGGTTTCATAAATTGGTCCTCTCCACTACATTCAGAAGAAGGAAAGCTCCATTGCGTGACAGGTTACAGACAACAGCAAATGCAACTGTAAGAGTGAGTCTACTGCTATGTACTGAGAACCGCTAAACAGGACACTTAAAACACGACCCAGTCCTGGCAGTAGCTGCCATGGGTAAATGTCGGAGGTCGCTGAAACAGTCGCACATCCCTCGCAATCACCACCCAGATGTCCACATACGGCGCGCCCATCCACTCGTACACCGCCAGCGCCGACATTCAGGGACCGGAGGAAACTACAGCTACGGCCGCAGTCGTCGAAGAGTGAGTGGGCCAGAATGCACCATCCCTCGAATCTGGGGATGACTGGAGTGGTAGGAATTCGGATGTTATCAATATGTCCAGCGCAAATATCATCCATTTTGAATATTGCCAACCTCTGTGGCACTCACAGAGCATACTGTTCACTTAGCCAGCCCTTGCTGCCATGGGCAAGATCAGACAGGTGGTCATCAGCGCGGCTGTCTCGTAAGGTAACAGTACAGTGAAGTTGTAAATGCAAGGTTTATGCTACGTATCACTTCATAAATTCGGTAATACATTTGATTTTATTACGATGGTTGTCCCTCCCAGTGTAGGTGAGAGATTCAAAGGTCGCTAAAAGATAACGAAAAAGACGCCAAGTCAAAATTCATATCCGTGGTGACCTAGCCATCACCTCCACCCGCCAGGCGGCATGTCGCTGATATCAAACTAATAGGTTAATTAATTGAATTCATCATAAGAGTCCCTTTTTATGGCGTGAAATTTTTCTTTTTTAGTATCCGAATTACACTCACCAGGTAATTCGAATGGGAACCCTAGAAGGAAGATGATGTTCTTTCGGAGGAACACTATTGAGAACCGACATTTGAAACTGACCACACAAGGGTTCTACCTCCGGCAGCATACATTCTGCGTAATGATCGCGCTATTACAACACGATCACAACAACTATGTTACTGTCACCCTGCATAAAAAGCGGTCTTGGTTCTGCAGGGACACACAAGAGTCGCTGACAGCGTTATGTTTTAAGGTAGAAATGCTCTCTGCGATTTGGAAACGAATCTCTCCCTTCATCCACATATTTGCGTTGGGTCCTATGAAGATGTCTTTTAATGACTATAGCCACTAGTGAATCATATTCGTGCCACTCTCATATCTTGAAACGAGTCACCTTTCTCAAACCTATCTGCTATACTAAACCTGCATCTCGTCTTTAGACAGTCCCTTTGCATCTTGTAACTGTTCCTCAGTCCGCCCGCCCTCTGTGCAGCTTAGTCAATACGATCGTCCCAGATTAAGTTGGAACTGAGCAGAAGTCGGAGAGCACCATATCTACCACCTTCAGCAAAAATGGTTCAAATGGCTCTGAGCACTATGGGACTTAACTTCTAAGGTCATCAGTCCCCTAGAACTTAGAACTACTTAAACCTAACTAACCTAAGGACATCAACACATCCATGCCCGAGGCAGGATTCGAACCTGCGACCGTAGCGGTCACGCGGTTCCAGACTGAAGCGCCTTTAACCGCACGGCCACACCGGCCGGCCCACCTTCAGCATCCCATATAGAAACAAGGTGGACAGAGACGGGACTACCCTGCAGTTTTTTTTTTTTTTTGCATCAGATACGTTTAGTGGAAATATTGTCGTGGAGGAGGGTGTTTATGCTCCCAAACGTCGGTGCATACAAGCCCTCGGATAGATTTTGCGCTACTATCAATTTGTGACGGAAATTTCATTACTTGATTTGCATAATGTTGGCATGTGATATTCAAACGTAGAAAATGTTTTATTATGAAGAAGGATCATCGTAAGGTAGAAGCGAGCGTTTTAACCGATCTATTTGACTCCTGTAAATTGTCAAATAATTAATTTGACCAGCTAGTGCAAATGTATTATTTCATTCTATTTTTGCTATCGAAATTGCGCCAGCTTTCCCTTTGTCTCCAACGTTAACCAATAGAAAAACAGTATTCGGAGTTAGATGAAAACCTCCATCTTTGTGTTTGGAGAAGTTGGTTCACGCAGACAAACAGGGAGTGGCGTCTTGAGAGAGACAGGAAGCTAGTCTGGAATTTGCTGATCAACAGAATGCCATCATTTGTGCTTTGTTTTGGAGCCGCGAGATCAAAGGAAGCCGATATCCAGTCCGTGGTCAATGGTATTTAGTAAAGTGATCTGTAATTAGGACATAGGGCTGATTTGACCTTCGTGGCGGCTCCCTGACGATATACACACACGCGGGAGACCCCAAATGGTGGCTGCTATAAAGCACTTCATTCCATTCACTGATGATTATAGTTATTATATCATGGGGAGCAAGGGCGGCGGATGCAGTCATGATGTCTGCCCAAGTGGGGGACCCTGTCTCCTGCAAACTGATTACATAAGGAATATGGATCAATATATTATTGACTGATTTGAATTTCGTGTCATGAGATCCATCCTCTCCAGCACAGAGTGAGTCTTTCTCCTACCAATCATTTTTCTGGGTTGTGTGGGGAGGGATGGGGGATGGGTAGGGGAGTGGGAGTGAGGCGTCCTTTGGTGGTGGCTGGCTGCGCTAGCTCAGTCGGTCCCGTCATGTGAAGGTGAGCACACACATGAAATAATACGACACCTCCAATCTGCAGCAGTGAAAGTACGTAATTGTTACAAGTACTTGCTGGATGTGAGCTTTTCTCACCAAAAAAAGTGAGTTCCAGTTCCTGAAAATTGAATTTTATAAATGAACAGTGTATTCGATGCTATGTAATTGAATTTTCTGTCATAAGATCCTTCCTCTCCAGCACAGATGGCAGCCCATGGTGGAATCCATTCTCAGTCAGGCATTTGCCTTGGAAGAAGTTCTCGCAAGCATCACTATTCCAGAAGGTTTTGTCTGTGGTTCAGTGAGACCGCGACCTACGGTACATGCAGGCCCGGCAGTGGGATGCCACAGGAGCAGAAAGAGAGTGATAGCACATGTTTCGACAGGAATTACTTGGGTGCTTTTGTTCGGCATTAGTGAAACATCCGGCCTGTCAGTCGTGGGGCCCAAATGGAAACATCTTGGACACCGGCGCAGTCGCTGATGGACACGTTGCTTTGTGGGGGCCCCCAGTGCAGCCCGACTCCAGGCAGCCTGCGTGGGTGTTGCGAGCTGGCACTGGGTGCAGGCCACGAAACGATGCATGCTTCGCGATCGAAAGATTTTTAACAGTGTAATTATGTGTGATGGGTATTTAATAACGATATTTCTTGAGCGATCGGAATGAAAAAGCGTCATAGTTGCTTAAATTTTCCATGTATCACATTCTGTCCCATAAATTGTTTAATTAAACAATAGTCCACACTTCGTCTAAATTGTTTAAAAAATATTCCAGACACTGCAATCGACTTCCCTCCAAATGGCCGATCAATTGAGTCTTCTTCCCACCAATATCCGCTTGAGGAATGGGAGGGGCATCGCTGGGGGTGACCCAGAAGGGCGCTTTTATTGATTGATCGATTTAATTAATAAGTCAATCAAATTTATATCAAAAGTATGTTGTATCAGCGAGGCGAGTTCCCAGAGCGATTCGTGTGGAGGAGGGGGGGGGGGGGGGTAAGGGGGCGAGGGTTAGGGGTAGGGGAACAATAGGTTAAGGACCTGTTGTCAATGAAAAGGAAGGATTATACGCATGGGGTCATAATCATCTTAGCAGAACCTTGTGTTAAGGTCGTCTCAGTCAAAAGAGAACAATATGTTTGCCTCTGAATGCTTACTAGCCCCTGATGTAGACAATCCGCAGTGTTGGGTGATGCCCACTTTTTCCACCTACTACAGCAGGATGGATCGTAAAGGGTTGCTCAGTTACTTGGAGTGTGAAGTAGCCATTGGTTATCACCTGACTAACAGACCCATCAGGGACATTTCAGCCCTTATAAAGCTCCCGAAATTGACTGTTAGTGCTTTGATTGTGATGGAACAACACACATAAACGAAGTCCAAGAAACCTGATGTACTGACGAACAGGGATCAACGAACATTGCGGAGGGTGGTTGTAAGAAATCGCATGAAATAATCAAAAGGAATCACTCGTTAGTTCCAAAGTTCTACCTGCACATTCAGATAGCGGAGGTAGTTAAAACAGTATGGGCACAACGGTCGACCAGCTCATAATAAGCCATACATATCTGTAGTCAATGCTAAATGATGCTTGCAGTGGCGTAAAGGGCGACGCCAGTGGACAGTGTATGCCTCGAAACGAGTGAGTGCAGTGATGAATCACGCTGTATACGGTGGCAATGACATGGAATGGTCTGGTTTTATGGAATATCTGGAGGACGTTAGCTGCCATCCTGTGTAGCGCTAGCAGTGACTTATAGGGGATGTGGTATTACTGTATGGTGGTGTGGTTTTCGTGGTTAGGTTGTGGTCCCCTTTTTGCGCTAACAATGTGGACTGTGTACAGTAGAGCAACAGTTCAGAGACTCTGTTTCTTCATATAAACATGACAATACGCCCTATCATTGAGAAGCAGTGATGCATTGTTTGTTGACAATAGTATTTCTTAAATGGGCTTGCCTGACCGGAGTCAGCGACTTCACTGCGGCTCGGTAACAGTGAGAAATTAACCGCCAGCCACAATCAGCCCATTGCTAATGACCACCAGAGTGTGAGTACACGGTCTTAGATTTGAATATGGTCCCTATGGTCAAAAGTGGTTTGATTATGTACTTTTGCTTTAAGCCATTATAGAGGTATAGGTCATTCGTTAGGTACCTTGAATATCAATAATAAGACAGAGATCTAATTAAACAAATCAGTATATTGTTGCGCCACTGTTTTGTATCATGGCGTTCGCAACCCGCTGCCAAGCAAGCAGACAGCCGTCATCGTGAGCTGATGCAAGAATCGTTATAGAGGCCAAGCACATGGGATGACGGCAAGGTGTTCTTTTACCTTGAGGTACAGGTGGGCTGTGATGATCCACCAAGGAGCGCAGCGCGAATCCTCACATGATGCCGATAAAAAAAAAATGTCTGTTACGAAATTTCGTCCAGCGAGTACATCCGGTAGAACAAGGACGTTAAAGAGTGGCAGTCTGGCACCACTGTAACCTCATGTATGGTAACTACCTCTGTCAGCACATTTTGGCCATTCTGTACAGTTGGCGCAATGGATAGAGGTGTGCAGGAAGTCCAGGTTTCGATCCTGGGTTGGAGCGCATTTTTTGTTTTTTAATTTGCTAATTCCATTCTGACATTTCATGCTGTAATAAACACAGTTTCTTAGGTCACGTGTCAAATTTACACAATTCTGTAACGCTGAACATAACAAATACGTGGTTAGACAAATAAGAAACACAGTTGAAGCAAACGACCTGTCACAGGACAGAATAACTACAAAAACAATATCAATTTAGAGATGCTAAAAATGATAGCACATCAGGCAGATAGATTGAGAGGAATGCATAACACCTTCGTCCAGTCAACCGGTCAGGCAACAAGTAGGGCCCCAAACACCTGTCGCCGAATATTCCGGCCCAGATGTTGATGCCAAAGCGAACTTGATATCCACAGTCGCGGGTGACGTGCGGGTTAACCTCACACCAATGGTGGGCATCGTGCATATTGAAGACACCCTCACGAGTGAATGCTGCTTCATCTGACCATATTACGGTGTTCACGAAGTCATCGTTGGCTTCCTGTTGTTGTTGGAACCATTCACAGAACAGCGTCCGTTGATGGCGATCTGCAGGATGCAGGTGTTGCGTGAAAGCATAATACAGGGATGCAGTGCAAGTTCGTGCAGCACTTTAATGACCATGCCTTGCGAGACACGCAGCTGCCTTGCCACGCTACTTGTACCTCGCTGAAGTTCTTGGTGTATGACCTCCAGAATAGCTTCCTCAGTAGCTGGAGTACGACGAGTTCGTGGACGACCACTGTACACGATGATGGAAGGGGAGAACCTGACTCATGGAGGTGCAGCTCCAGACGACGAAACATTTTTATCTGGATGGCGTCGACGAGGATATCTAGCAGCATATTCACGAGCGGCAACACCAGCCCGGTTGTCAGATACATCAAGAACCAGAAGCATATCTACATATTCATCGTTTATGTATGCCATACGTTTGCCACACTGGTTTAGAGGTTTACAACGAGAAAATTCGATACGTGTACGGATGTACATCGGAGTCTGTCACGGGCGCGTTACTCCACTCGCAACTAGTCCCTGCCTGGTGGAAAGCGCATGTAGTATAAACACGCCGTCAGTCCTGCCCACTGTTCCACCTAAAGCGCATTACCCCTCAGACAGATATTGCTCTGCATGATTCATCCCAACACCGCTAATTGTGAAATGTTCGGTTTCGAATTACACTTTTTCCCTAATGGTAATAAACGTGATGTTTCCACAATCCCATCTATAGAATAAAAATAATAATAATAATAAAACCCGTGGAGGCCCGGGAAAAGAAAAGGCCTCCGGTATGTTCTGCCAGTCGTAAAAGGCGACGAAAAAAAAACAAACCACTAATAGGGCTAACCCCCCTTTTAGTGTGATTAATTGGTTCAGGACAGAACTAATGATGCCTCGGACAAGCGCTGTCATGGTCGGGGACGACGCTTGAACCCTATGCCCGTCCACAATGGTAACGACACTGCTAGCTACAAGGAAAATGATTTAAATTCAAATAGAGGTGGTTTGCAGGATATGCTTCCTCCAGCCACTCTAGAAGGAAAACAAAGACAGAGGATGAGATGGTCAGATGAAGTTAACCGACACCTCATGTTCTGTTATTACCAAGCAACAAACTTAGGAACCAACACAACTGGATACAGATCACAAGTATACACAACATTTATTACCAGATACCCAGAATTAAAATTTTTAACAGAACAAAGACTAGCTGTTCAGAACCGTGTAATAATAAAAAATAACAGGATACCCCAGTCATAATTAGAAAACATCAAACAACAAGTACAACAAATACTAGAACAAAATAATGTGCAATCAGAAGAAGAAAATACAGTAATGGACTAAAACATCCCAGAGCAAACAAACAAAGAACAATACGCATCAATTAAACAATCAGAGGAAAACGAAATCTTAAGACAGCCACCAGAACAAGCACAAATAGAACACGAAGTGACACACATGTTAGATATAGAAGAAAAATTTCAGCTGACATATGTAGAATACAAAGACACAAATACAGACATTAGACCATTCTTGCATAGACCACCAAATAACCCGCAAGTTGAAACAACAATAACAACTATCAACACACTCATACACAACAAAATAAATGAAAATACAACTATGAAAGAGTTACAACTACTGGTTTATATAGGAGCACTCACTACACTAAATATACACACTAGGCAGAGATCAGAACCAATCAACACACAGAAGAAATCCACAAAACCAGCATGGCAACACAGGCTACAAATCAGAATAGAAAAACTGAGTAAAGACATCGGACAGCTAACACAATTTATAAGAAATGAAATATCAGACAAAAAAACGAAAAAAGGTTAGGTAAAATCTCACAACAAGAAGCGATAGAGCAATTAGATGAAAAGAAGCAGAAATTACAAGCATTGGCCAAACGACTTAGAAGATACGGAAAAGTGAAAATAGAAGGAAACAAAACCAAACATTCAACACAAACCAAAAGAAATTTTACCAGACATTAGATAACACACACATTAAAATAGACAATCCACCAAACATAACAGACATGGAACACTTCTGGAGCAACATATTGTCAAACCCGGTACAACATAACGGGCATGCCCGGTGGACACAAGCAGAAACAGACACATACAAGATGATACCACAAATGCCTGAAGTGATAATTTGCAACATGAAGTCACCCGAGCAATTAATTCTACTCACAATTGGAAAGACCCTGGAAAAGATAATATAGCAAATTTCTGGATAAAGAAGTTCACCTCACCTCAACACATTCACATCTAACTAAATTATTTAACAGTTACATTGCAGACCCATATACATTCCCTGATACACTTATACATGGAATAACGTATCTGAAACCTAAAGGTCAAGCACACACAGCAAACCCAGCTAAATATGCCCCATAACATGCCTACCAACAATATACCAAGTATTAACTTCAGTCATTACACAGACAATAATGACACATACAACACAGAACAAAATTATAAATGAAGAACAAAAAGGCTGTTGCAAAAGAGCATGAGGATGCAAAGAGCAACTGATAATAGATGCAGAGGTGACAGATCAAGCTAAAACTAAACAAAGGTCGCTACACTACGCATACATTGATTACCAAAAAGCTTTTGATAGTGTACCCCACTCATGGTCACTACAAATATTGGAAATATACAAAGTAGATCATAAATTGATACAGTTCCTAAACATAGTAAAGAAAAATTGGAAAACCACACTTAATATCCAAACAAATTCAAATAATGTCACATCACAGCCAATACAGATTAAGCGTGGCATATACCAAGGAGACTCATTAAGTCCTTTCTGGTTCTGCCTTGCTCTGAACCCACTATCCAACATGCTAAATAATACAAACACAAAATCACACATTTGCTATACATCGATGTTCTAAAACTACTGGCAGCAACAAATCAACAACTCAACCAATTACTAAACATAACAGAAGTGTTCAGCAATGATATAAATATGGCTTTTGGAACAGACAAACGTAAGGAAAATAGTATAGTCAAGGGAAAACACACTAAACAAGAAGATTACATATTGGATAACCACAGCGACTGCATTGAAGCGATGGAAAAAACAGATGCCTATAAATATCTAGGATACAGAGAAAAAATAGGAATAGATAATACAAATATTAAAGAAGAACTAAAAGGAAAATATAGACGAAGACCAACAAAAATACTGAAAACAGAACTGACCGCAAGAAACAAGACAAAAGCTATAAATACTTATGCTATACCAACATCGACCTACTCATTTGGAGTAGTGAAATGGAGTAACACAGACCTAGAAGCACTCAATACACTTACACGACCACAATGCCACAAATATAGAATACATCACATACATTCAGCAACAGAAAGATTCACATTAAGCAGAAAGGAAGGAGGAAGGGGATTTATCGACATAAAAAACCTACATTATGGACAGGTAGACAATTTAAGAAAATTCTTTATAGAACGAGCAGAAACTAGCAAATTACATAAAGCAATACTCATATAAATACATCGGCTACACCACTGCAATTTCATAACCACTTCTACAACCCTTTAGATCACATAACATCAAAAGATACAAAGAAAGTAAATTGGAAAAAGAAAACACTACATGGCAAGCACCCGTATCACCTAACACAGCCACACATCGATCAAGACGTATCCAACACACGGCTAAGAAAAGGCAATATATACAGTGAGACGGAAGGATTCATGATTGCAATACAGGATCAAACAATAAACACCAGATATTACAGCAAGCATGTTATTAAAGATCCCAATACCACAACGGATAAATGCAGACTTTTCAAACAACAAATAGAAACAGTAGATCACATCACAAGCGGATGTACAATACTAGCAAATACAGAATTCCCCAGAAGACACGACAATGTAGCAAAAATAATACATCAACAACTTGCCATACAACATAAACTAATAAAACAACACGTTCCCACATACAAGTATGCACCACAAAATGTACTGGAGAATGATGAATACAAATTATACTGGAACAGAACCATTATAACAGATAAAACAACACCACATAACAAACCTGACATCATACTCACCAAGAAAAAGAAGGAATGAACACAACTGATCGAAATATCCATACCCAATACAACAAATATACAGACGATAACAGGAGAAATAATCGAAAAATACATCCAACTGGCTGAGGAAGTCAAGGACATGTGGCATCAGGATAAAGTTGACATTATACCAATTATACTATCAACTACAGGAGTCATACCACACAATATCCACCAGTACATCAACGCAATGCAGCTACATCCAAACGTATATATACAACTGCACAAATCTGTAATTATTGATACATGTTCATTTACCCGAAAGTTCGTAAATGCAATGTAACATATACCACTCAGTAAAAAGGAAGTCACGCTTGATCAAGGTCCGCGTCACTTTCCATTATTAACCAGACATAACGTCTGAGAAAGGTATATAATAATAATAATAATGATGACAGTAATTGTGACATAAATAACAATAATGATAGTGGAAGATATGAGAAGAATTTATAGGGGCACAAGATAGATGTTTTCTGATACAGCGAGTTTTGGGAGGCGGAAATTTAAGTAGATTCGATCAGCTAAGAATATTGGGGAATGAGGAAGATCAGGGTGGATGAGGGAAATACAAGGCTAACTGGTGCATACAGGAACAATGTTAATCCTTAATTTTGCATAAGTATATATGTCATTACCAGTCTTCTGGAGCTGGGGATATTTAGTTCTTTAATATTATGCGGGAGGTTATTCCAGAGTCAGGTTCCCTCTGCAGAGAGGGACTTAGAGAAGGTGGCTGAAATATGGAGTTGGACAGAATGGATTTCGTTCTGATGGAAACAAGTGTATCTGCCGTGTTATTCAGACAAGAGCGGTAAGGTCGAGAAGAGATATGAGTCAGTATTCGTAGGTAAGTCAGAAGGTATGGAAATCTCTGAGGCTGGCTGCACGCAGCCAGGATAGCTGTGCATGTGATAGTGAAATTTGATCAAAGAGTTGAACATCACAGATAGAACGAACACGGGCATACATAACCAGTTCCAGGTGCCGTGAGTTTTTCGGAGAAAAGCCTTGCGGGATAACATCACTGTAATCATTAAGTGGAACTCTAAGTGTTCGTACAATTTTCTTTTTCAGATCAAGAAGGAAAAACTTTTTTTATATTTTTGTAGGGCATGGACAGATACTGACGCCTTCTTGCACATCACAGTTACGTGCTCAGTCCACTTTAGATTTTCATCTAATGTTCAACCTAGACCTTCATGTCAGGGCTGCTATATTAGCGACATAGCAAAGTACAACAGCAGTGGTGACGTGGGTTACCACACGCCGCTTCCGTGACCTACGAGATGACAAATGATGCTCTGTCAAAAGGAGAGTGGAATGAGCCACCATAAATGCCACAAATTTCAGGTATACAGTGTGTCATTACCGTATGTAACCAGCTCTGAGAGGTATTTCATGCCCGTCGTCGACTGATGTTGGTCATCCAACCTGCTGGTACTAGATGTCTCCTCCGCTAGCTGCGGAGGGCATTCGCCATACACACAGTCTGCCATCGGATCGGATCGCCGCATTGTGTACCGTGATTCGTCACTCCACACAACGTTTTTCCACTGTTCAATCGCCATGAAATACAAGTTTTCTCCCCTCCCACCTAACTGTCATAGTACTTGCAATGGATCCTGATGCAGTCTGGAATTCCTGTGTGATGGTCTGGATAGACGTCCGCCTATTACACATTAAGACCCTCTTCAAGTGTCGGCGGTCTCTGTCAGTCAACAGACGAGGTCGGCCTGAACGCTTTAGTGCTGTACGTGTCCCTTCACGTTCCCGATTCACTATCACAACGGAAACAGTGGACCTAGGGGTGTTTACAAGTGTGAAAATCTTGCGTACAGACGAATGGCATTAGTGACTCCCAATCGCCTGACCACGTTCGATGTCCGTGAGTTCCGCGGAGAGCCCAATTCTGCTCTCTCACGATGTCTAATGACTACTGAGGTCGCTGATATGGAGTATCTGGCAGTAGGTGGCAGCACAATGCACCTAAAATGAAAAACGTATGTTTTTGGTGGAGTCCGGATACTTTTGATCACATAGTGTAGCATAAAAGGATTAATTATGCAGCACAAGCAGAGCTTAAGCAGACAGTAACGAACGTGAACAAAAGGCATATAAACGAATAGTAGAATCACTAAAACTGCGCCGAAATGTCAAAGTTCAACAGCAGCATACAAGTCTTTATACAGTAACAGGTTGACCGAGGTTGAAAAGTTCAGTCATTGTTAGCCCAACTATGAGTCTATGTCCACTATCATTCAGTGTTCCAAAATATTTCTTAATCCCAAACTAGTGCCCAACGAAATATTTCTCAGTCTGAATAAAAGTTAAGCTCACGCAGCACTGTCGCTGCACAAAACCTTAATAAAACCAACTTGACTAATCAAAAGCTAAAGATGAATAGACCCTGAGTTTTGCTCTGTCTGCCTGTATAACGACTTGGTCAAATGAATCACTACCTTGCTCAATACAGCAACTTACAACGTGACCACCTCTCATAAGACTACACTTATTACCACATTTATACATCCTAAATGTGCACATCAAATAGTCTTGGGTGATTAGCACTCTCACACTGCATTAAGTTTAAAACATACCAAAATTACTGGTTTTATTCAATTTTATACACCACAAACGGAGCTACAGAAAACCTCGTCAATTTGGCATCTCTGTTAAACTTGCTGCTTTAGTCATACGTCAGTAAAATGAGAATGATACACACATTAAGTTACCAAAATCTCATTAAATAAACATATCGACTGATAGGATAATAGGACAAGTCTCTCATGCTGGCGATAATAGTTTGTGTGCGTGTGAATAAATCTCAGTTTTGGCATTGTTATGCGAATTATTCAATAAATAATTTATGATTATTTCTGTATTTGCTTAACAATAACCGAAATATAGCTGACATCTAAATTGGCACGTGGCTGTGACCGAGCAGTTCTAGGCGCTTCAGTCCGGAACCGCGCTGCTGCTACGGTCGCAGGTTCGAATCCTGCCTCGGCCATGGATGTGTGTGATGTCCTTAGGTTAGTTAGGTTCAAATAGTTCTAGGTCTAGGGGACTATTGACCTCAGATGTTAAGTCCCATAGTGCTTAGAGCCATTTGAACCATTTTGACACATGTGTCACGTGTATATTGCATGTCTGTATCTTCTGTTACAGACTTAGTAACAAAATTTTAGTGTAAATCATAGTAATTTTGTTAATGCCTGGCCGGTTAGCCGTGCGATCTAACGCACGACTTTCCGGACTGGGAAGGAGCGCCTGGTTCCCGGCACGAATCCGCCAGACGGACTTGTGTCGAGGTCCGGTGAGTCGGCCAGTCTGTGGATGGTTTTTAGGCGGTTTTCTATCTGCCTTGGCGAATGCGGGCTGGTTACCCTTATTCCGCCTCAGCTACACTATGTTGGCGATTGCTCCAGAAGCAAGTTCTCCATGTACGCGTACACCACCATTACACCATTACTCTACCACGCAATAGGGGTTACACTCGTCTGGTGTGAGACGTTCCTTGGGAGGGGGGGGGGGGGGGTGTCCACCGGCCGAACCGCACAATAACCCTGAAAGAGTGGTTCGGTGTGGGGCGGTTGAAGGGTGGAGTGGACTGCGGTAGTCGTCGTGGGGTTGTGGACCACTGCAGCTGCGGAGGGGTCAGAGCCTCTCCGTCGTTTCTAGGCCCCGATTAACATAAAATACAATAAAGTACAACTTTGTTAATAATAATTTTATACGCAGGGTAAAAATTATAGGGAGTTTGTCTCATTACTGCTAATTCGATGCTGTCTAGATTTTTCGTAGCATTTATGGAAGCAGTTGTATTGCTTTCAGTGGATGTATTATGTTTCAGTTTTGACATAGTCAGTTCCTGGGCCACCTTGCCTCACATCCTTAACAATGTGGCGTCTCACCCCACCCCCGAACACCCTCCCATTTACAGCTTCGCGATTTCGAAGTCGCTGACCCACTGCAACCTGGAGAGTGGCTCCACCGTCTGCTCGCAGCACCTGGATGCTCTGCCCGGCGCCTAGCCCGATTTCACTTACCTGGCTAGCGATGTCAAGGCAACTTGCCAGCCACACATCGCTCAAGCAAATACTCTGCATTTACATACAATTCATAAGCGACGTGCCACTCATAACGTCACAAGTCCCGATATGAACGACGCTTTGCAGTTTCTTAGAATCATACAGCGATGAGATATTCCAGCAGACCATAGGATCTTCAGCGAACGATATGATGGTTTGCTGAACCTATCTGATAAATTTTTTATGTATACTGATAATGAGGTAAGGTCTTCTTTCACCTCTTTTGAACGTACTTCACGTACTTTTCGTTCCAGCATAGTACGTCGGGTTCAATCAGAGTTCAATATAGCAAATAAAATATTTGTGAAGATGCCCTTCAAGATTTTAGATTGGTTGTGTGGGATAGTACCGAAAGCCTTCCGTAAATCTAGGAAGACCAAATCTAACTGTTAATCAGTGGGTATGATTAGCAAGATACTGTGTGTGAAAAAATGTTTTCAATGTGGATGCTTTACCTGAAACTTTGCTGATTCCTTGAGAGAATATTGTAATGTTCGAGCATAGAACGCGCTCTATGATGCTGCAGCAAATTAAATTTACCGATAATGATCTGTCATAGTGAGCAAAAGTTGTTTCACCTTTTCTAAAAGGACTTACTCTCTTAGCCAGTTGCGTAGAGCTAACTGCATTATGAGATATTTTCGATAAATGTGATCTAAAACTGTCTGATTGCGCTTTAATGCAGTCTTACATCAAATAGGAATTTCGTCAGGGACGTGTCTCCTTGTTCGCTTTATTCGGTCTTAAATGTTATCCGACAACAATTGGCGCAATTTATTCGCGCAGTATTTAATATTTCGGTTTTCTGCCTATGGTCTTCTGGGTGATCAGATATGGTAGTCTTCCGGATGATCAGATTTGCTGAAAGATATGGACTCGTTCATTGTGTTTGCATGAGACCAGTATTCCCTAGGTTTTTAGGGATATTTTCAGCAGTATCTGATTGTGAAAACTGTCAGCTTCGGGATTAGCAATTATTGTGGAAGCACGAACTACAATTTACTTTCCTCTGTATGATTTTCTAGATTAGCTTTCGTAACGGAAGTGTAACAGTATCTTTATTTGCTGTGTTCTAGGTATGGTATTATTAATCTGTTTGTATTTGCTGTCTCTTTTATCGTTTTACTTATTTAACTAGAGCACAATTTATAACGAGTCTGAGCTTTTACCACAACTCTTCCTTCTACGTTTGATAGATTCGGAATAAATGTTCTGAATGCATCTTGTAAGCCGGATTTATATGTCGGTTCCCAGTTCTAACAAAGAAATTACTCTCCAAGCTTTCTTTGTAATCCTTTGGCCTTTCATGAACATCGTCAGTGTAACAGCATCATGGTCGCTAAGCTGTATCTATTTGGTGTTAACGTCGATTTGTTCGGATCTGTTTGTAACTGGGAGGTCTAAAACGTTTCTCTCGCGTGTCTGCTGTGAGGCTAGTTGTTGGAGGAAGATGTCTGATGGAGCGTTCACTATTAATTTGCGGGATTGATTTTCTTTATCGCTGGTAATGTATGCGTAGCATGTCCTAAAGAGAACTGGAGCTATAAGAAAATCGATTCGTATAAAGATCACACGGATGAAAGAGAAAATAGCAATACCGAAAATTATTTCTTAAGTGTCAGTAGTTTTCTAAACATGTCCTACATCGTAACATACGGCTAGACAGTAGAAGAATAAAACTAACGTTGTTTAAATAGATCCGTGACAAGTCAACTATAAACCGTACAGTCTATAAACTACCAAGAGAAATGCATCCAAGACTATCAGAAATCCTAATAGAGCAAAACAACGTCGTTTATGAAGCATAGAGATACTTACTAAACTATAAAAACTTGCCCTTCTTATTCCTGTCATTCCAGCTCCAAGAGTAAGATAAGCAAATGAAACTAAATAACGAAAAGCGTACCATCGACTCCGCAGAACACTTGCATTATTTTCTTAACGATCCAAGAATGTTACCAACCCGGACGCCCAGACACTCAGAAAGGATAAAATCAGTCACATTGTTTCCAGGCTTAAAATGAACAGAGTAATGGGTGAATAGGAATTATCTTTCACTTGTTGGATGACGTAGAAGGGATGCAGTCAACAGTAAAACTGTGAAAATAAACAGTACTTGTAGGACAAAAAAGGCAGCAAACAGTCACATAGCATTCAACAACTACGCAAAAAATTTGAATAGTTTCAGTTACCCAGGGATCTCGTTGTTTTCGTAAGCTTATAAGATCCTTTTATAGACAATTTAGAAAAACCAGTCACAAATAAATCCTTGTAGAGGAGAGTATTAAGTCAGATTTAATAGTTCGAGGACTTGGTCGTAACAGCATCTGAACTTCAAAATTCCTTGCCCACAACAGAATTAGCGATATGAAGCAGCCAGGTCAGATAAATGGAGAGCAAACATATCAAAGACATTAGAGTTCAAAGTGGACGTCAAACAATGGGGTAGCTTATGTCTCACACAGTTCAAAAGCCAGAAGGAGATAGTACTTCGGGAATAGCCGAATATTCTGAATGAGACCTCTGGGTTAAGGATCGACCACAGGGAGGATAAACTTACACTTACTTGATTAGCCTTTTTAGACGAATTCATTCGTCTGTCATGACTTGTGGGAAGAAGTTACACGTCAACAGTTCTTCCTAAAGTACATAGTTTACAGTAATGCTGAAAACAATACACAAGTCCGAAAGTTCTCGATTAAAGTAGCAACTTTCTCTCTTGAAATTATTTAATGTGTTATCAATTACATCGTTTACTGCAGAGATGCACGTCTGTATATAGAAACATAAGTGTTTTGGGAAGTGAAGAAGGTTGGTCAAAAGAACTTTGTAAGTTCCGGGTGCAAAAGTCAATGAGTGTTAAGCAAGCCTTTAACATTCTGTGAGCGGCGTGGTTGAAATGCAAAAGTATAAGGACTCGTACTGAGAGTAGGGGAACTATTTGCATATGGGTCCAGTGACTTGTGAACATTGTGTAAACATAATGAACCAGTCACTTTCAAGATCATCTGTCACTCTTCACTCCATCCCCAAGCCCCTTTGCCAGTAGGCCACTCGAGCTACTATTTTACGTTTGTTTAGGACCGAATTTATGACCCTGTGTGTTATCCCAGTAGAAGCTAATATTTATTTGGGATTCAATTTATTACCCATTTTTTGGTGATTCACGCTACCAAGATGGCCACTCGCTTGCTCTTGCTCATCACTTGCTCCGTGGGTATGCTGATTAGACTGATGCTTTTTTTTTTTTTTTGTGGTTTTAGGCCGCAAAACTTCTATGGTCATTAGCGCCCAGCCCGTGACGTAGAAAACAGGAAAAAAACCAAATTTAAAATCAGCAGCAATGGAAACAAAGTCAGAAAATTTGAGAAACTAAAGGCAGAAGGAATGCTTAAAAGTCCACTATAGAAAGGGGTTGGTTGTCCCCCAAAAAAAAACTTCAAATGACTGACGTCATTTCACTGTCACTAATAAACTGTAGAACGCGGTCAGCTGAGCGCGTGTCATCTGCTAAAATCGACGATAGATCAGGCGATAGCTGTAGACGGGAGCGTAACGGATTAAAATAGGGGCATTCAATTAAAAGGTGTCTGACCGTCCACAGCTGAGAGCAGTGGGGACAGAGTGGGGGAGGATCACCGCTTAAAAGATGTCCATGACTAAAAAGACAGTGCCCTATCCGGAGTCGAGCTAAAATTACCTCCTCCCGACGACGCGTTCGGGAGGAAGAGGTCCAAGCGCAAGGAAGGGCTTTCACTTCCCGCAATTTATTGTGGGGAAGTGTTGACCAATGCGCATGCCATAAATGAGTAACTTGGCGACATAAACCGCTCCGTAGATCGGTAAACGGAAGAGACTGAAGAGCTGGCCGAGGAAGAGAGACTGCAGCCTTGGCCGCTATATCGGCCGCCTCATTTCCACAGATACCAGCGTGTCCCGGGAGCCAGAGGAACGCCACTGAGACGCCCCCCAGGTGGAGCAAGCGCAGACAGTCCTGAATCCGGTGGACCAGAGGGTGCACAGGGTAAAGAGCTTGGAGACTTAGGAGAGAGCTGAGAGAATCTGAGCAGATTACGTACTGTATCCGCTGATGGCGGCGGATGTAGTGGACAGCCTGGAGAACAGCGTAAAGCTCCGCAGTATAAACCGAACACTGGTCGGGAAGCCGAAAGTGATTTGGGGTGTCGCCAACAATATAGGCACTCCCTACACCTAACGATGTTTTCGAGCCATCGGTGTAAATAAATGTGGCTTCCGTCATTTGTGCACATAGAGCAGCAAATGCCCGACGGTAAACAAGTGTAGGGGTACCATCCTTGGGAAATTGACATAGGTCTCTGAGCAAGTCGATCCGGGGACGGAGCCAAGGCGGTGCTGTACCCCAAGTTGTCAAGAAGGTTTTAGGAAAGCGGAAGGAAAGAGAATGGAGCAGTTGACGGAAGCGGACTCCCGGGGGTAGTAGGGAGGAGGAGCGGCCTGCATACCCGACATCAAAGGAGGCGTCGAAAAAAGGGTCATGGGCTGGATTAGCAGGCATGGAAGACAGATGGCTAGCATAACGACTCAGAAGGACTGCCCGCCGATTGGACAGCGGAGGTTCAGCAGTCTCAGCATAAAGGCTTTCCACAGGGCTGGTGTAAAAGGCTCCAGACACTAAACGTAATCCACGGTGGTGGATAGAGTCGAGACTCCGAAGAATAGACGGCCGAGCAGAGGAGTAGACTATACTTCCATAATCCAATTTCGAGCGCACTAAGGCGCGATAGAGGCGGAGAAGGACCACTCGGTCCGCTCCCCAAGAGGTACCATTCAGGACACGGAGGGTGTTAAGGGAACGCAGACAGCGAGCCGAAAGATACGAAACGTGGGAGGACCAGCACAGTTTTCTGTCAAACATAAGACCCAAGAATTTAGCGACGTCGGAAAACGGAAGGTTGACAGGACCTAGATGTAAGGAGGGCGGAAGAAACTCCTTACGTCGCCAAAAATTAACACAAACGGTCTTACTGGGTGAGAAACGGAAGCCGGTTTCGATGCTCCACGAGTGGAGGCGATCGAGACATCCTTGAAGACGTCTTTCAAGAAGGCTGGTCCGTTGAGAGCTGTAGTAGATCGCAAAATCGTCCACAAAGAGGGAGCCCGAGACATCAGGAAGGAGACAATCCATAATTGGATTAATGGCGATGGCAAACAGTACAACACTCAGCACGGAGCCCTGGGGTACCCCGTTTTCTTGGGAGAAAGTACGGGAGAGGGTAGTGTTCACCCGCACCCTAAATGTGCGCTCTGCCATAAATTCGCGAAGAAAAAGGGGCAGCCGGCCTCTAAAGCCCCAAGAGAACAGTGTGCGGAGGATGCCTGTCCTCCAACAGGTATCGTACGCTCTCTCCAGATCAAAAAATATTGCTACCGTTTGGCGTTTCCGGAGAAAATTGTTCATGATATAAGTGGAGAGAGCAACAAGATGGTCAACAGCAGAACGATGCTTTCGGAATCCGCATTGGGCTGGTGTTAAAAGACTGCGGGACTCCAGCCACCAAGCTAAACGGTAATTCACCATACGCTCCAAAACCTTACAGACACTACTCGTGAGAGAAATGGGGCGATAGCTAGAGGGGAGATGTTTGTCCTTTCCAGGTTTCGGAACGGGAACGACAATAGCTTCCCGCCATCGCCTGGGAAAGGTACTGTCGGTCCAAATTCGATTATAAAGGCGAAGGAGGTAACGCAGGCTATGGGTTGATAAATGCAGCAAAATTTGGACATGGATACCATCCGGTCCTGGGGCGGAGGAGCGAGAAGAAGAGAGTGCATGTTGGAGTTCGCGCATGGAGAAAACAGTATTGTAGCTTTCGCGATTTTGAGAGGAGAAAGCAAGATGTCGCACTTCCGCTGCACGTTTCTTCGTGAGAAACGCTGGCGGGTAATTTGAAGAGCTCGAAATCTCAGCAAAGTGCTGACCCAATGAGTTAGAAATTGCGACGGGGTCCACTAAGGTATCATGCGCGACAGTGAGCCCAGAGACCGGGGAGAAACTAGGCGCGCCTGAGAACCGTCGAAGCCGACTCCAAACTTCCGAGGAGGGAGTGAAGTTGTTAAATGAGCTAGTAAAGAATTTCCAGCTTGCCTTCTTGCTATCGCGGATGACGCGACGGCATCGCGCACGGAGCTGCTTATATCGGATACAGTTGGACAAAGTTGGATGGTGACGGAAAATGCGAAGAGCACGTCGCCGCTCACGTATTGCATCACGGCATGCCTCGTTCCACCAAGGAACTGGAGGGCGACGGGGCAATTCGGAGGTGCGTGGTATTGAACGTTCCGCAGCTGTGAGAATAACGTCGGTAAAATGTGTGACCTCATCGTCGACGCTGGGAAAGCGACGGTCATCGAATGTCGCTAGAGACGAAAAAAGTGTCCAATCGGCTTGGGCAAA
Organism: Schistocerca americana; assembly: GCF_021461395.2. Classification (NCBI taxonomy): domain Eukaryota; kingdom Metazoa; phylum Arthropoda; class Insecta; order Orthoptera; family Acrididae; genus Schistocerca; species Schistocerca americana. Next base: position 120,115,525 of record NC_060130.1, read on the forward strand.
CTTCCAGCGTCGCGAGCGCATATATGGCAGTTGAGGCTGCAGTCGAAGAACACATGGAAAGTGGTCACTCGAGTGTGTATCATCAAGGGCGAACCATTCGAAGCGCCGAGCTAGCGGAACAGTACCGACCGCAAGGTCCAAATGAGATAAATTTGCCGTGGAGGCAGACAAAAATGTGGGGACCCCAGTGTTGAGGCAGACTAGATCCGCTTGGTGGAAGACGTCTAGCAAGAGTGAGCCACGTGGACAAGGATGTGGAGATCCCCAAAGCGGGTGGTGGGCATTGAAGTCCCCAACCAGCAAATAGGGGGGTGGAAGCTGATCAAGAAGATGAAGGAGATCAGCTCGTGCCAGTGGTGTAGACGATGGAATGTATACCGTACAAAGAGAGAACGTGTATCCAGAAAGGGAAAGACAGACGGCTACAGCTTGGAAGGAAGTGTTTAAGGGGATTGGGTGATAATGGAGAGTATCATGGAGCAGAATCACGAGTCCTCCATGGGCTGGAGTGCCTTCAACAGAGGGGAGGTCATATCGGACGTACTGAAAATGAGGGAGAACAAAGCGGTCATGGGGACGCAGCTTTGTTTCCTGAAGACAGAAGATGACCGACGAGTAGGATCGTAAGAGGATCGACAATTCTTCCCGATTGGCGCGAATGCCGCGGATATTCCAGTGGATAATGGACATAGGGTGAACAGAAAATGGAGGAACGTGACCAAGGGTGCTGTCAACTCAACGACTGCTCAGAGCTTGCGACCGACAGCATAGAATGGCATTCAGTCGAAGGCAGAAGATCCTGATCCATAGGTTGGTCAGGAGCAGCTCCTGCCACCAACGATCGGCCAGTTGACCGGCCACCAACAGTGCGCCTCGGCGACACAGAAGATGGCCGAGGGCGATTTCCGCCAGGTGGTGCTGTAGATGGGACACGCCTTGGCGGAGAAGGAGAGGAACTATGTTTCTTCGTAGCCTTCTTGGAGGTATGTTTAGATGAAGGAGGAACAGATGGTTGTGAAGTTGCAGTACGTAAAAACTCTTCACGAGAATGCTCTTTTTTGGAAGACTTGGCGTCTGACTTTTGGGCTCGAGATTTAGCAGAACCCGACGAAGGGTGAGCCATAGAGTGGGCAGGCGAAAGAGGTGAGGTGGAACGGGCGATCTTTGCGCTGGCCGATCTGACAACCGTGGTACTAAATGTGAGGTCGCAAGTCTGCGTGGCCGCCTCCTTTGTTGGCCGAGGAGAAGCAAGGACAGTGCTGTAGTTTCCTTTCTGAGGCACTATGGGCTGTCGACTGGCGAGTAACTTTCGAGCAGCAAAGGTCGACACCTTTTCCTTCACTCTTATTTCCTGGATCAGCTTTTCGTCCTTAAAAACAGGGCAATCTCGAGAGGAAGCAGCGTGGTCACCCATACAGTTGATGCAGCGAGGGGATGGAGGTGGACAAGCACCCTCATGGGCATCCCTGCCACACGTAACACATTTGGCCGGATTGGAACAGGACTGGCTGGTGTGATTGAACCGCTGACATCGATAGCAACGCGTAGGGTTTGGGACATAAGGGCGAACGGAAATTATCTCATAGCCTGCTTTGATTTTTGATGGGAGTTGAACTTTGTCAAATGTCAAGAAGACAGTGCGGGTTGGAATGATGTTCGAGTCAACCCTTTTCATAACCCGATGAACAGCCGTGACGCCTTGGTCAGACAGATAGTGCTGAATTTCTTCGTCAGACAATCCATCGAGGGAGCGTGTATAAACGACTCCACGCGAGGAATTTAAGGTACGGTGCGGTTCCACCCGGACAGGGAAGGTGTGGAGCAGAGAAGTACGCAGCAATTTTTGAGCCTGGAGGGCACTGTGTGTTTCTAACAACAGGGTGCCATTCCGTAATCTGGAACAAGACTTTACAGGACCCGCAATTGCGTCGACACCTTTCTGAATAATGAAAGGGTTGACCGTGGAAAAGTCGTGACCTTCGTCAGACCGAGAAACAACAAGGAACTGTGGCAACGATGGAAGAACCGTCTGTGGCTGAGACTCAGTGAACTTACGTTTGTGAGCAGACATAGTGGAAGGTGAGGAAACCATTGCGGAAGAATCCCCCATGATTACCGGCGTCTCCGATGGCGCGCTCCTCCCTTGTGGGGGCCCTCACCGAGGGCACACCCGCCTTAGGTGATTGTTCACACCTCAGGTCACACCTCCCGACAAACGGACGGAGGGACCAATCGGCACTTTCGGAAGGTATCAGCTCGGGTAATCACCCCTCCCTGGGCCTGGCCGTTACCAGGGGGTACGTACGTGTCCTACCTGTCTACCCGGGGCGGGGAATTACGCGTTACCCCGTCACCGGCTACGCATGGAAGTGCGTGGGTCGGCCTTCAGACACGCACAGGGAGGAAAAAAGAGAAAGGGAAAGGGAAAGGAAAGAAAAGGGGGTCTCAAACGCCGCAGCGGAGAAAAGGGCAAGGAGAAGAGGGAAGGAAAAGAGAAGGACAGAGGAAGGACGAGGACTTGCAAGTGTAAAAGCAAGGAATTTGGAACAGTTTCGAGCGTCCGTCTCCGGACGTAGGCACAAACCATACTCCCAGAGGGGGAGAAAGGGAAGGAAAGAGCCAGTGGTGAGGGGGGGGGGCGAAGATGGGGGACGGGGAGGGATGCGGAAAGGGAAGGAAGGTATGCAGCCCGGAAAGGAAGGAGGGCCACATTAGCTCGGGGTCCCGTGCTCGCTACGCACGTGTCCACAAAAGAGTTGTGGACCCCCTGGGGGGTAGACTGATGCTGACTACCACCCCAGATCATATAACATGATAGATTACTCCCACGAAGCTAATAGGCTACTTGAAAATTCAGCTGCTGCGCATATCGAAGGACGTTATTGGACAAGTTCCTAAATTATTATGATTAGAGGGCCTGGGAATTTCAGTAGAATAACTGACTGTAATGGTTGCTGAATGATAGAATTTGATCCGGTAAAATAATATTTATTCAAACAGTGTGCAAAACTTACTCATGATACATAAACGTCGATGTTTCAGAACAATTTGACAATGAATTTACATGATACCAGCATGATGCTGAACAACTGCGGTTGAGATGGTGCCGAGACACGTAAGGTACAAGAATTTTGCTTTCAACTGTGAATGAAAAACTTTAAAATTACACAAGGAAGGTACGAATGCGAATACATCATATAACAGATCAATGAATAAAGGAAGAATCAGAAAGAAACATCACTAGGCGGGTGAGCGCCAATGAGTCAACTCGATAGCGAAACAAAGATGAGTGGTTACGAGAAAAGTCGCCGTTGAAGCAAGAAATAGATTGCATAAAAACTTGCATACCAGTGCGTGAAGTGCGCATATCAAGTTAAGAAGACTAAAAAATAGAAACCAAGAATGAACCCCTCTTCCTTCAGTATACCGCGCTTCCCGAAATTGGGAGTGTGCATTGTCGATACGATCTTACTGTGATGTGACTGAGGTGGTGACCGATAAGTCGAACTGCAGTCGCTCTTAACTTTTGCTGGACTGAGCCAGTGAGATAAGGTTCTCATCCCATAATCCTCATGATTACTCGCCCAGGATGCGTTTAAGTCGAAAGTGAAACTTGGAAGACTTGGTAGAGGTCGGAAATCAAGAAAAATACATACAAGCACAGAGTCGAGAGTAGTCTCACCCAGTAGAATTTTGAATAATCTCTCCATTTTCGATAGCGTTCCTTCAGATTTTGGGAAGGCACGCAGAGCAGTTTTTTCTAGCCAGTCCCAAAAAGGGTCTAAGTACTCCTCCAATCAGGGACCTTGAAGTCCGTTCCCTGGTTCCCACTACAAAGTTAAAGATGTGTCCACCAATGAGATACGTATACAAGGAAATGGGAAACGAATATCGTCCTGTTCCCACGTACAGATATGTTTGCCGGAAATTGTGGAAACTTTGTTGGCCTTCACACAGCTTTCCCAAGGAAAGGGCAAAATTTGGAAATTTGCAGATGCATGAGTGGCTATTCATTATGCTCATGGAAGCACGGCTGGAGACCGTGCACAGCATCATAATGGAAAGTGGACAGCTGAGAACCCCATCCAAAGGTTATTAATAAACAGAGTTCTCACCCCCTTCCGCCAGTGGTTTCCTATTCTGCTACAGAGGTCACCAGTGTTCCATTCTGTTGTTCACTGTCTGCAGAGGATAATCCCTGAAAGACTCATCTGACTATCCATCCAGTTTGCTAGGAGGAGCTGCCTTCTGAGCATATGAAACATCCTCCTGTTCTCACCTGAGTTCCCCTGGTCAAGACAAGATGCGTTTAATGAAAAAAGAAAACTACTACAAGAATGAAATATTGGGCTCGATATATATAGGCGGGTAACCCACGTTGCTGCAAACTACCACTCATGTATTCAGCGTGCACTGCTGGTGAAAAGTTGACAAGCAAAATCTGAATCAGAAAGTAAATGAAGCAAGAGAGTCTCGTGTGCAAATTCAGTATGCAAATAGGTTAAAACGTGAGGAGGAAGGCTTGAAGCAGGCCGCCACCTCACACATTTGACTCAGTATAGCTGACACACTGTGATGTCACTGTCAGGCTGTGCAAGATTAGTCAGACGCTATGACATTACAGTGTACATGTGAGAAAATGAGAAATTTAAAGAAAATCCAAGTGACTTAGCATGGTCTAGTACATGTATCTATCAGTTTTATACGAAAAATACAAGCTGTAGACATCACCTATACTGTGCTAATTATTAAGTACCATGAAATGCAAGATACTCGTAGTCAACAATTAATGACATATTACAACCTTTTAGCGTTGTTAGTCATGAATTATGAAGTTTTATAAAAACATAGCCACAGTAAGGAGTTTGTGTTACAGTAGACATCACCAATACTCATTTTCAAGATCATAGTGCAAAGAACCATGTAGATTATCGTAAATACTAGACTTAAAACGTTGAAGAATTACCTGATGATTGGATATAGCAGGTACCTTTATTTATCTAAACAAATACCGTGCTGATAGGGCCAACACATGTCGCATCATGGTCACCAGGCTGTGTAGGACAGGGCCAGGCTGCTACTGCCGTCGCAACTGCTATCAGCCAGCAAAAGCACGCACTTCGCTTTGCTGGGAGGTCTCTGCACATGCCGGCTCCTCTGGGCCACACGAATGATTTTAGTAGTGTGACCAGCAGCACTGAGCGAGCCTTGAGGAGTGCCTAGCAGTGAACGTGGGTGAACCAATTCCTCGCCCCACCCCACACCATGCCGGAACATATACACAGCACTTGCGCCTAGTTCTGCAACGTATAGGTGGCTGTTGTAATGTAGGGAGCAGCCGTAAGTAGTACGCTTAAACACACCCTCTAATTTATAACAGGCCTCTTAGTCAACCGGAATATTTCCCCGAATGAGATATCATTAACACTCCATCAACCTGAGATACTATCCACATCAAGATTTACCTGTATAGAGCTACACACACACACACACACACACACACACACACACACACACACACACACACACACCTTCGTCGCAGACTAAGAGGATGAACCTCTTATACAGTAAGCATATACGGACTGCAGCAACTGCATACTTATTTTTTGATGTACGATCGATCTCTAAGATATATATATATAAGGCAATGCCCTGACTGACTCACTGACTCATCATCGCCCAGCCCAAACCTCTAAGGATAGAAACTTCAACCAATTTTCCGAAATTCCACCCCTAACGGGGTGAAATAGGGGATGATATATTTTCTATATTATGTCGTTATTAAGGCAATTTTGAAGTGAGTCCTACGAAAATTGGTATTTGGTTTCTCGGTCTGAAATAAGGAACTCCATGTTTCAGCATTTCTGGAAATTTAACCACTATGGGGATGAAATAGTGGGTGAAACTTTCTGAAAACAAATAATTATTAAGGAACTACTAAAATATTTTTAAAGCGACATCTGTGAAAACTGATATTTGACTTCTAGGTTACAAACAAAAAAGTACATGTTTCATTGTTTTTGGAAACTCAACCCTATAAGTGGGTGAAATAGGTAATGAAATGTTTTACGAAATATTTCGTAATGAACCCATTTTGAAAGCTCTCTCTATGAAACTTTGCATTAGGCCCCTCTGTTAAAAAAATACGCATATATGGAAATAAGCAGCAGAAGTTGCATAAAAGGAGTTTAATTTCTGTACCGGTTTCGGGCATTTAGTGTCCTCCTTCAGAAGGCTTTAAAGGAAAATCACCGCAAATAAGTAGAAGTCAGGTAAGAATATTAAAATTAAGTGCGAAAAGTTTAAAAATTTAAAAAATTTTAAAGATAAAAACTGATGCATACTTATCGCATTTTTTGCGAGTGTCAACAATAAGATGCATACAGCAAACTGCCGTGGTCCTAAAATATATGGGAGCAATAAGTAATACAAAACTAAATCCATTAATACAATAAGAGCTCTTAGATGCTTACACGTAGTGCATGCACAAAATGGTTTAAAGACGCAAAACAACAAGTGCAGACATCGTATCACAACAGGAGCTAATCAACTAATGAAGCGCATAACTCGAAGATGGTTTCAGGGTGGGGGTGAAATTACGAGAAAATAGTAAAACAATAGCGTATACAACTATAATTGTCATAAGGAGTATACAAAAATGTAAGTGGACGTAAGCAGCTACATGAGTAATATAAAAATATAATGGTAAATGAAGTAAGTTAATATTAACGACGAGTGACACTATGGAAAGTTTGGGAACTAAATTCCAAACAGCTGTAGTGAGGTGCATGATAGTAGGGAACCTGTCAACAAAAACAAAGTTCGACGTACATCATGGCGCTGCAGCTTGTGACTGGAGTAAGTGGAGAGAGAATTCTCAATCATCTGCTGGTATAAAGTTTCGGGAAGTGACTGCAGAGGAACAGAATCGTGGCCACAGTTATATGATAGTGAAACAACTAATACTGGAATACATGCAGGTTGGAAGTACGTTTCGTGATAAAATTGTATCTAACTGCTGTTATACCAGTTGTGTAGTTGTGTGAGTTTAAGACCACGTCGCGGAGTTGGTGCAAAGATGTCAATAACGTGGCAGCAGGAAATACAGCAGCGCAAACAGCGTGCGAAATGCATCAAGCGGCGAAGAGCAATAACTGGAGCAACTAGAGAAACACTTCCTAGTCAGTAGATAAAAGTAAGAATTAAAATTAACTATAGGAGAAAGGAATCGTTGGCACTGTTGTGTACTTTTGATGCAGTGGAATAACTTGTTCAGAAACGTACACGAAGTCCTAATACGCTTCGTGAAGTTAATATAACTAGCGACATCCACATAAGATGTATGAAATAAATAGCACAGGTGTGTGTACCTGACCGTAGATGACTACAAAAAATGGTTCAAATGGCTCTGAGCACTATGGGACTTAACTTCTATCGTCATCAGTCCCCTAGAACTTAGAACTACTTTAACCTAACTAACCTAAGGACATCACACAACACCCAGCCATCACGAGGCAGAGAAAATCCCTGACCCCGCCGGGAATCGAACCCGGGAACCCGGGCGTGGGAAGCGAGAACGCTACCGCACGACCACGAGATGCGGACTGACTACAACAGCTGCTTGTTGTTTTAGTCAATAGGTTGCGGTCAGTACGCTAGTTTCGATAATTTGCAGTAAGTGGCTACACGCAGATGGTCACTAATTTGCTATTTGTAACCAGTAACTTATTAGCAGTATTTTACACATTATAGCTTGGCCGTAGACTGTTGCATTTACTTGCTGTCAGTTAGCTATATACATTTACATGTAAACAACTGCTCACAACTGCAATTAGTCCACCTTTCACTTTTGGTACATTTTTGCACGTCATTAGATTTAACCTTTTTACACAAATTTTTAGTAACTTGATCAACTATAGTTACAGATTGTTAGGCATCTAATGTTCTAAGTACTGAAACATTTTCAGTTATAAGTGTTTAGCCACTTACATTGCCACATAGTTAACCTCTTACAGTCTACAGGTGGTGATTTAGTTTGTTACAGATGGTTAGCTCTATGTAAACAACAACCTATAGCCAATCTGTTCTTAAAGTTAGAGATGCTTTACTCTACAGTTACAAGTAATGTTTACGGCTAATAAACACTTGCCGTCATTCACGGTCAGGCAGTCAAACCTACTGTACTAATTTCATACATCTTATGTGCATGTCGCTAGTTATGTTAACTTTACGAAACGTATTTAGGAATTTGTACACGGTTCTGAACTAGTTATTCCACTGCATCAAAAGTACACAACAATGCTAACGTTTTCTTTCTCTTATAGTTAATTTTGAGTCTCAATTTTAGCTACTGACTAGAAAGTGTTTCTTCAGTTACTGCAGTTATTGCTTCTCGTTTAGAACACTTCAACAAACTAGTATCGAAGTCGCACAGATGAGTTAAAAAAGTTTACTTAGCTTTGTGACTTATCGTATAATGAAGTCTGCAACATTGCATGCAATAATATAGCACAAAAAATGCCCTCAAGGGCTATGTGCAAATAATCTTACATAGCAAACGCAATTTACAACAACTGTCTGTTCACTTCTAAATGTTCACTGCAGGAGGTTCACTGTCTAAGTCAGGCCTGGACGATGATCTGTTGTCGTCCGGTCATTGGGGAATTCTACTCGGCCTGCAGTTGGCCGAGGCGATGTCGATATCTTCATCCCCAGCCACGCCCGTGGCGCTGGTCGAACTCGCGCAAGTGGCGAGTCTCTATGGCTCTTGCAGCAACTCGCATCTTTGCGCTTGTGGTGCTTTTTCCGTGGCTGTGTCTTGTTCGGACGACACAGCACAGCTCCCTAAGGGAGTGACACAGGGCATGAAAAGTTTTATGAAATTTATGGGACCATTTTCAAAGCTAAATCTATGAAAATTTGTTTTTGGCTTCTCTGTTACAAATTAAAAAATTTGTGTTTCACTGTTTTTGGAAATACATGTCCCTTATAGAGTGAAATACCGGCTGAAAATTTTTAGAAAATATTTCGTTGGATTACAAAAATGTTAAATCTAAAAATATGAAAATTGGTATTTTACTTCTCGGTTAGATGTAAATAAATGTGTGTTAGGGATGAAAGTTCCTGTGGAAATATGACCACAAGGACGCAAGAGGCATGATTAACAAAAACCTTGGACTCCAGCTACCAGAATCGCTTTTTGAGCAGACGTATGTCCGGAAAAGGCTATGATTGTATGGTCTTAGCTAGCGTGAGAAGTTGAGAACTTGTGAAAAACATAAAAATTTGATTGAAGGGAAACATTGTGTGGGTTCCTGTTGTCATGTCCTAATTCAGGAACCACGGGCAACGTGTGAGTGGCCAAGCAAGTGGTCCTGGCAGTCGGGATACCAGTTACTTTGGAATAAAGTAACTGCTAGGTTACAGTACGCTTGTTCGCCCACTGCTTGAATACTGCTCAGCAGTGTGGGATCCGTACCAGATAGGGTTGATAGAAGATATAGAGAAGATCCAACGGAGAGCAGCGCGCTTCGTTACAGGATCATTTAGTAATCGCGAAAGCGTTACGGAGATGATAGATAAACTCCAGTGGAAGACTCTGCAGGAGAGACGCTCAGTAGCTCGGTACGGGCTTTTGTCAAAGTTTCGAGAACATACCTTCACCGAAGAGTCAAGCAGTATATTGCTCCCTCCTACGTATATCTCGCGAAGAGACCATGGGGATAAAATCAGAGAGATTAGAGCCCACACAGAGGCATACCGACAATCCTTCTTTCCACGAACAATACGAGACTGGAATAGAAGGGAGAACCGATAGAGGTACTCAAGGTACCCTCCGCCACACACCGTCAGATGGCTTGCGGAGTATGGATGTAGATGCAGATGTAGATAAGGTTGGGCATCTCGGACATACTCTGAGTCGTGGTCACCTTTTTGCTCAGACGGAAAAGACTACCAAATCCACCAGTTACTCCCTCAACCGTTGGGGGTAAAACTCAATGGGACCCGGGGCAAGTAAGGCTAGCAACCTGCTTCCCTGTTACTTTAAATATGATGCTGGCAACAATCAGAGCAAAATGCCTCTGACCGTTGGAGGTGACGGATTCCCACCTCTAATTGACAAACCGGGGATTCCTAAGAAACGACTCGGCAAAAGAATAGTAACGAGATGGGCAGCTATTAATAACAATGGGGGCTACTCTGGGAAGAAGGTAGAGCTGGCAGAGGCTGCAAGTAAGATGGGGCTGGACGTTTTAGCTGTTAGTAACATTCGGGTAAGGGGTGAGAAAGAAGAGGAAGTGGGAGAATACAAGGTCTACCTGTCAGGAGTCAAAGCAGGAACAGCACAATGGGGTGTAGGGCTTTACATCAGGAAAGACAGTGTTCTGCTCATGGGTGATTTTAATGCCAGGATTGGAAATCGAACAGAAGGGTATGAAAAGGTTATTTGTAAATTTGTAGAGGAAATGGAGGCCAACAGTAACGGGAAACAACTCTTGGATTTCTGTGCCAGTATGTGCTTAGTAATCACAAACTCCTTTTTTAAACATAAGAACATACACCGGTATACTTGGGAAGGCAGGGAAACTAGATCTGTCGTTGACTATATAATAACAGATCAGGAATTCAGGAAGGCTGTGAGGGACACACGTGTATTCACGAGATTCTTTGATGACACTGATCACTATTTAATCTGCAGTGAAATTGGTATTGTGAGGCCGAAAGTGCAGGAGGTCAGGTCCATATGTAGGAGGATAAGAGTGGAGAAACTTCAGGATAAGGAAATCAGGCAAAAGTACGTAACAGTGATCTCAGAAAGGTACCAGTTAGTTGAATGTAGTCAATTACAGTCATTGGAAAAGGAATGGACAAGGTACAGGGACACAGTACTAGAAGTGGCTAAAGAATGTCTTGGAACAGTAGTGTGTAAAGGTAGGATGAAGCAAACAGCTTGGTGGAATGACAGTGTCAAGGCAGCCTGTAAAAGGAAAACGAAGGCGTATCAAAAATGGCTACATACTAGAACTCAGGTAGCCAGAGAAAGTTATGTTGAAGAAAGAAAAAAAGCCAAACAGATAATTGCAGCATCCAAGAAGAAATCTTTGGAAGACTTTGGAAACAGGTTGGAGACTTTGGGTCAAGCTGCTGGAAAACCGTTCTGGAGTGTAATCAGCAGTCTTCGAAAGGGAGGTAAGAAGGAAATGACAAGTATTTTGGACAGGTCAGAAAAACAGCTGGGGAATCCTGTTGATGCCTTGGGCAGATGGAGGGAATATTTTGAAGAGTTGCTCAATGTAGGTGAAAATACGATCAGTAATGTTTCAGATTTCGATGTATAATGGGATAGGAATGATGATGGAAATAGGATCACATTTGAGGAAGTGGAGAAAATGGTCAATAGATTGCAGTGCAATAAAGCGGCTGTGGTGGATGAAATTAGGTCGGAACTCATCAAATACAGTGGAATGTCAAGTCTCAAATGGCCATCAGGATAATTGAAATGGCGTGGGGGTCGGGACAGGTTCCATCAGACTGGACGAAAGCAGTAATCACACCAATCTTTAAACATGGAAAGAGAAAAGATTGTAACAACTACTGAGGCATCTCTTTAATCACCGTTGTGGGTAAAATCTTCTCAGGTATTGTTGAAAGGAAAGTGCGAGTATTAGTTGAGGACAAATTGGATGAAAATCAGTGTGGGTTTAGGCCTCTTAGAGGTTGTCTGGACCAGATCTTTAGCTTACGGCAAATAATGGAGCAGTGTTACGAGTGGTACAGGGAATCGTATCTATGCTTTATACATCTGGAAAAGGCATATGACCGGGTTTCTCGGAGGAAGTTATTGTCTGTACTACGAGATTATGGAATATGAGGCAAACTTTTGCAACCAATTAAAGGTGTTTACATAGATAGTCAGGTAGCAGTTAGAGTTGACGGTAAATTGACTTCATGGTTCAGAGTAGTTTCAGGGGTAAGACAAGGCTGCAACCTGTCTCCACTGTTGTTCATATTATTTATGGATCATATGTTGAAAACAATAGACTGGCTGGGTGAGATTAAGATATGTGAACACAAAATAAGCAGTCTCGCATATGCGAATGACTTAGTTGTGATGACAGATTGGATTGAAAGTTTGCAAAGTAATATTTAAGAGCTAGATCAGAAATGTAAGGACTATGGTATGAAGATTAGCATCTCCAAAACGAAAGTAATGTCAGTGGGAAAGAGATATAAATAGATTGAGTGCCAAATAGGAGGAACAAAGTTAAAAAAGGTGGACGGTTTCAAGTACTTATGATGCATATTCTCACAGGATGGCAACATAGTGAAAGAACTGGAAGCGAGGTGTAGCAAAGCTAATGCAGTGAGCGCTCAGCTACGATCTACTCTCTTCTGCAAGAAGGAAGTCAGTACCAAGACAAAGTTATCTGTGCACCGTTCAATCTTTCGACCAACTTTGTTGTATGGGAGCGAAAGCTGGGTGGATTCAAGTTACCTTATCAATAAGGTTGAGGTTACGGATATGAAAGTAGCTAGGATGATTGCAGGTACTATTAGATGGGAACAATGGCAGGAGGGTGTCCACAATGAGGAAATCAAAGAAAAACTGGGAATGAACTCTACAGATGTAGCAGTCAGGGCGAACAGGCTTAGATGGTGGGGTCATGTTACACGCATGGGAGAAGCAAGGTTACCCAAGAGACTCATGGGTTCAGCAGTAGAGGGTAGGAGGAGTCGGGGTAGACCAAGGAGAAGGTACCTGGATTCGATTAAGAATGATTTTGAAGTAATAGGTTTAACATCAGAAGGGCACCAATGTTAGCACTGAATAGGGGATCATGGAGGAATGTTATAAGGGGAACTATGCTCCAGACTGAACGCTGAAAGGCATAATCAGTCTTAGATGATGATGATGATGAGGGAAACAAAGAAAATCTGTGCAGACCATGTAGACCACACGAGCGAAGAAACTGATGCTAAGCAATTAATCTACAATGTTGTCCCTTTCCTCTATACATGTATGTTTTGCCTTCCCCCTAGTGTTTACACTAGAGCCCTACAGCTTCTTATGAAAATTCCGATTAATTCCTCTGTATTATACTTTTTCTAAGTGTACATATAAAACAGTATACTATTACTTAAGTGAGAACTCAAAGGGCTTCTGATCGATCTCTGGAATATACATTCACATGACAAAGATTCTAGAATGTTTCCTGACTCCTCTATTAAAGTATACATATGTGCTGTCATCTCTCTCATATATTGTAGTGTAATCTCATTTGATGGCACGTGCTTACGTCTTTCACTCAATGCATAACATTTGATATATAACGTATTTGCCATTGCTGTTTAGGGAAACATACTGGCATTGGAAAAAGAGTTACTTTTCACCTTACCGCTGAATCCTTTGTAAAGGAAGAGGATAATGATGACTTATTTTTTATTTGATACATGCACTGGCCATTTTTTCCACATGCTAGCCGAGAGTGGAATGATGATATTGGTGAGCTTGATATAGGTTTTCTGCTAGGGGTAGCAAGTTTGCGCAAGCACACTGACAAAGTAAATTGTGACTGACAAGGCTGAGACATATAAGCGGAAGCTGGCCGGAGTGGCCGAGTGGTTCTAGGCGCTTCAGCCTGGAACTGCGCGCCCGTTACGGTCGCAGGTTCGAATCCTGCCTAGGGCATGGATGTGTGTGATGTCCTTAGGTTAGTTAGGTTTAAGTAGTTCTAAGTTGTATGGGACTGATGACCTCAGCAGTTAAGTCCCATGGTGCTCAGATCCATTTGAACCATTTTGAACATGTGTGCGGAATTTCAGAACATTTGTCAGATAAACAGGTGAGTCTAAGAGTTGTTTGAACATCTACATTTGCAATTCCCAGGCAGGCTTCTCATTCCAGAATTATAAATGGAGTTATATATGCATTTTAAAGTGTGTCACCTCAAGTAAGCTATTCCCCATTTCATTATTTATGGAACAGTGCCGCCCTACTACTGATTCCTTTGCTTGTAAAAGCGGTAATGACAGCACGTTTTAGAAAGACGGCGATGCTTACCTATTTTTTAATATCTTGCTTTTATCATTGCTATGTAGTTTCCATATAACATACAGTGATGCAGTTGTTACTGATCCTAGTGATTTGCCGTCAATAATGTCAACATACAATAATAGTTTCTTAAATCTATTTATGTACCGCATCAGCACTACATGGTTCATGGCAGTAGCTCGACAGCTGTGTTGCATCTTTCATTAGTAAAGCGATACATCCTGTGAAGCCATAGACCATTTGAGACGTGTTTAATGATGGCGATCGACTCTCTTAAATCTGTATTCATACCTGTGAATGATGATAATTAACCTGATGGTGTATAAATAACATCTGTACGTGGGATGATAATCAGTGAGGCAATGCAAAATTATTGTAAGTGCCCTCTCCAACATAGGGAGAAATGGTCATCTGTTAAGTGCAGATGAGTGTAATGTGTACGTGTTGCACAGTGTCGTGTTCATGCTGGAGAAAATGAGAGGAGATTAGCATTTACCGTCATTAGAGACGGAGCACAAACACGGATTAGGAAGGAAAGGAGAAGGAAAGCGGCCGTGCCATTTCGAAGGAATCATCTCAGGATTTCTTTACGCAGTTTAGAGAATTCAGGGGAAACTAAACCAGCATGGCCGGCCGCAGGTTTGAACCTTCGTCCTCCCGAATGCGACTCCAGTGTAGTACCCATTGCGCTGGCCCGTTTGGTAGATGATGAGAGGAGAGAGAGTGTGAAACCTGGTGCCAGCACATCATCCACTCCTCTGACGGACGGACGGATCGCTTGCCCTCACTTAATGAGTCACTATGGAGGGGTTTACAATTTAATTCACGACATTAGTGCAAAAAACTGGTGCCCAGGGACTTTACGCTACCACTGCACCTGTCCCATTTGCTATAAATGAAAAGGGGTAAAACCGTCAACAACACGGGGTGTACCAAGCCAAAAGTGCTTAACCATGTCACTGATTCCTTAGCTTATAATAGCAGAAATGGCTCAGTTTTTAAAAGAAACAGGTGTCACTGACTGTTATATATTAAATCATGCATTTACCATTGTTATGTAGTTTCATGGGGCGTACAGTGACACAACAGAAATTTGCAAACCAGCACCACTGCAGAAATATAATTTTAAAGCTTCTATTCATTATTAAAGAGTATCTGATAAATACGTTCTGTATATTTTTATTAACACTTAATACTGATGTCTTAATAGTTTGCCGCTTGCAGTTTCAGTTGTACACTTTTACAGAGTATTTTTAATGTTCTTCATTTATTAAATTATAGATTGCAGTGTCATCTCCCATTTATACTGTTGCATAATCTAGTTTGACAACATGTGCTTACAACGATTATTCGACACATGCATTATGTAATTTAATGTAGAACGTAGAATGTTTCATCTTTCCTCTATTAAAGTAAATAAATGTTGTCCCATCTCTCTATTATAACTTGTGTGTACATTAAAGTCTTACAGCTCCTGTTGCAAATTCCGATTACTTCCTCTATGTTTTTTTCTAACTGTATCTAAGAATCAATCTAATATTACTAAATTGGGCATTGTGAAGGATTTTAACACGTGGATATAGCTAACACATTATGCTGGGGAGTGCTTGTACGCTAATGGAATCGGATATTTTCCACGTTAGTGTAGTTACTAGCTTTGCAGAGTCTATAAGTTGCCTCTTATGTGGTATTCCTACATCGCAAAGCACTTTTTAACTGTCAGTATGAGGCTATGCAGTACAGGTATAAATGCCTTAAGAATAGTACCTTGCAGGGAATAGGGTGCTGTCTTTTTAACACTGTCTACGTCGACAAATGGTGGTACTGTGCAGACTCTTGACAGGTAATTTATTGATTTGGCACTAAAATAATGGTTCTTTAACGCTGGACAATTTTTCAAAGAGGGTGGTAAGACTGCGATGTCACCATATGTACAGTACAGGTCTAAATTCCTTAAGAATAGTACCCTGCAGGGAATAAAGTGCTGTTTTTTAACACTTTTTTTACCACTGTCTACGTCGACAAATGGTGGTACTGTGCAGCCTCTTGACAGGTAACTTATTGTTTTGGCACTAAAATAATGGTTCTTTAACGCTGGACAGTTTTTCAAGGAAAGTGTTAAGACTGCGATGTAACCAGGTAATTTATTGTTTCGGCACTAAAATAATGGTTCTTTAACGCTGGACAGTTTTGCAAAGAAGGTGTTAAGACTGCGATGTAACCATATGTACAGTACAGGTCTAAATTCCTTAAGAATAGTACCCTGCAGGGAATAAAGCGCTGTTTTTTAACACTTTTTTTTACCACTGTCTGCGTCGACAAATGGTGATGCTGTGCAGACTCTTGACAGGTAATTTATTGTTTTGGCACTAAAATAATGGTTCTTTAACGCTGGACAGTTTTTCAAAGAAGGTGTTAAGACTGCGATGTAACCAGGTAATTTATTGTTTTGGCACTAAAATAATGGTTCTTTAACGCTGGACAGTTTTTCAAAGAAGGTGTTAAGACTGCGATGTAACCATATGTATCACATTAAAAGATGGTCTTGATGTAGAATACTGACGTGTTGAGTTTCACTTTAATAGAAAAAACAACTGCAACCTTTGGGCATATGTAATTATACGGCATTTTGCTAACTCTACCTTAGTATTTGTAACTGTGTATCTCTATTGAGACGTAAACTATGTAGATAATCGAAAATAACTACGTATCTTCCATGTCCCCCACGTAAGAGGTATCATGTAGACCAGTGGTTCCCAACTTTTTCGGTGTGTGGACTACACACTTTGTAAAAAAAAAATGGTTTAGACACTCAGCAACTAAAAAATATACCGCTAAAAATATAAACATGTGTGTGTGTGTGTGTGTGTGTGTGTGTGTGTGTGTGTGTGTGTGTGTGTGTGTGTGTGTGTCAGTAGCCCTAACTAGTAAAACATGCTTTACCAGAAGGATTGCAAAATATTTGTATTCTTTTATAAATAAAATATTTTTATTATATTCTCTTAGCTGTCACAACTGTTGGAAAACTCAAAATCGAGTGGTGAATGGTAAAAAGAACATAGCCGGATTTTTTGACATTGTTTGTCATCCACAAGAGAACCATTATCTGAATTGAGACAGATTAATTTTAGGCATAAATCACTATCTACATAGAATAAATTCCTGTACTTGCTTTTCAAAAAAATACACTTGAAAAGAGTCGTTCACATAGATAGGTTGTCGGAAAGCCCATCAAGTGTCTCAGTGAACAGTAATTCAGTAATATCTCCGAGAAGACTGAGCGAAGTGGTGTACTGGCTGACGCCCTCAACTCACATTCGAGAGACTCGGGTTCAGTTCTCTGGTCGGCCATCCATATATCTCTTTTATGCGGTGACTCAGATCACTCCATGCAAATGCCAGGATGGTTGCTTCCTTCTCCTCCAGTAGTAACAAATCGGTGCACAGCTCTGTCTTTCATAATCTTAGCCTGAAGTTGACATAAAATACCAACCGTTCTTCCTTCTTCCTGTGTCAGGATATTAAATGAGCAAAATTCAAGGGAGTCGTTCTTGTGGATAACTGTGTTAGAAAAACTGCTGATTCGACAAATTACGATCTGATTGTGGCATGTGTGTTTACGCCATGAGCAGCCAGCCACAGCTGTGTGCGACTCCTGTAGCGGGTGTACGCTTCCACCCGCCTAGTGGCACAAAATCTTGGTCATTTCAAACATTAAAAAGAAAATACCTGCTAGGACGTCAACTCTGATTTCATTCTGTATTCGCTGACCTTGACGACTGACGAATGAAACCCCTGAAGCTCCCTGTAAGTCGATGAGCACTCAAGGGCCTATGCCACGCTGCCCACAGCCCACAAGTCGTCCGCGGCCGTGGGTTAGGAAATACTGATGTAGACAAATGTGCATTATTCTATTTCAGAAAAGTACCTCGTTCTATCACTGGAACACTTAGAATATGTAACCAAAGAGACTGCATACACTACACCTGCCAGCAATCAAGATTATGCGAAATTTTGGTTTTCTCTTTATTTCCTGCATTTTTTAAACAAATTCAACTTAGAATGTGTAACACCTCGGTTCAGTTTACAGTGATAAAAGCTATAGAAAGAATAATTTAAAATTAAGAATATAATTTTAGAGGGGAAAGTAGTGTAGAATCAGAGTTCGGTAATTGCAGATCAAAATTATAGTATATCAGCAAGTAGTTTAACGTTTAAGTACAGCAAAGCCACTTAAGCTCCGTCGTGGAGAAGCCAGTGACATTAAACTCTTGGGATGAAAAACCTATAAAAAGGCCTGATCGTCATTATTGCGGCCTTTTTTCCTTGATTGTTTCGTTAAAGGGCGGGGAACCCGTATCAGTCAGCGAGACAATAATTAGATTGGACCTCATCGTGTTAATATTCACGATAAACTGTTAGAATATTGCGGAGATTAAAAGTGATGTAGTGTACGATCTCTGACTGTTGGTAGCAACGGAGTATTAAGGGGATTTTAGGACTTAACGGACATATAGACGACAGAAACTCAAATTATCTGCTGATACGAGTGAATTCAGAGGTACCGGTATTCAGATATTAACGTGTGGACTTTTGAATGTATCGTGTGCGAATCTGGACGTAGAGCGCGTGCATATCGTCATTTGCGGGCTATTTAGATTCCTCCAGGCTAGGAACCTTTTAAATAGACCATCGTCCATCACCATCTTAATCCTTGAATATAGAGTGAAAGTGAAATACAAGAATGTTGTACTTATTTCATTTACCTAGCACTAATCAGTGAAGGTTTTACGGAACCAAAGCTATTCAGCAGTAAGTCAGCACCATCTAGCGGAAAGAGTAGGCATTAACTAACACGCCAACTGAAGTGAACGTTTACGTGTTTTACGGACTGCTTAATATGAGCTTTTGTGACTCTTTGACGTTCCCACTCCCTCCGAAAGGTGGCGCAGGCTATCTTAATCATAAAAGGGGAGAGTTTTAGCCGGGAAAATTACTAAATAAAAGCGATATTTACAAGACTCGCAGTAAGGGCAAAACACAAGGCCCACACCTCATCGGAGAGTCGTCGCTGTCATGTCGGGAAGTAAAGCCGGAAAACCTACCGACGATACGTCCCTGATTGTCATTGCTGTGCTGTAGCTTGTAACGTTTCAGCTCCTTTCTTTAGGTCCTCATTTGTCTACTCATACGTTTGAACTCGCTCTGTTAAAGCACAGACTGTTTCACCCATTCACGGATTCTACTACTGCTGTTACAAAAGAAATACATGCGAAAATTACACTTGTACTACACACAACAATACAAGAAAGTAATTGCTATGCCGAATCATAACCCAATGTGAATCTAGAATGCAATGCGTCAAACGTCCAAGCCTTCTTGAAATGTCACTTGTTGGTGACTTAGTGCATGGCAACTTATGGCTTGATAAATTAAAAAATTCGCACCTCACTGGCGTTAAATACATTTCCCTAATATTCACCTCTAAACAGTGGTAAGTCTGCTTGTTCCTGCAGTTTAACAAACGACAATCCGAGAATGAAACGAATGTCCTTGTGCTTTGACATAGTCATAAACAAGAACACTATCAGAAAAGCCGGCAGAAAAATGTTCACTCACCCGATAGCATTCCGATGGGACGACGACAATACTGCAGAAGTGGTGCAACTATGACGGCGGCAGCTGACGTAGACACTTCTGACATTATATTTGTAATGTTATGAGATGAGATCTCTACCGTTGTCAGGACGACAGAAAGCAAAAATGTGATGGAGCAGGCCAGTTGGCGCACTGGACGCTAATGCTAACTTTAGCGGAACTAGAAATTATTCATTAAAGTTGACAATCGTATGTTCTTCTCTGTGTTGGCGCCTAGGCCGGCTGTGGTATGGCATTGCAGAATGAGAAGTTGCTGGTGCTGCCTCAGTGAGCTCCATCAGGCTTCATCCTCGGTGTGCTGCATACATAATCAAGTGTCGTGCGGGTGGCAGGCCTCAGAGGTGAATGGCATAGCCCGTACGATAGACCAAAACAGAGATTGCGAATTACAAGAGAGCACTGTCGTTGGCGTAAAATGGGTTATGCCCGGATAATCTCTCAGTAGCTCTGATGAACTGAGGCCGAGTGAGGTGGCGCAGTGCTTAGCACACTGGACTCGCGTTCGGGAGGACGACGGTTCAATCACGCGTCCGGCCAACCTGATTTAGGTTTCCCATGATGCCGGGGTGGTTCCTCTGAATGGGCACGGCCGACCTCCTTCCCCATCCTTCGCTAATCCGATGATCTCGCTGTTTGGTCTCTTCCTCCAAACAACCCAACCCCAACCATGATTTGGAGATGGTCCACAGCATAACCCCTGCGGCACGGACGGCCGGGGATGTCGATGAGTGCGTCCAAGTACCAGTCTGCTCAGCAGTGGTTAACGCGCATCCCGAATACCGCGACAGGTGTATCGTGGGCCTAGCACCACCAGTTCGGCTTAGCAAGCTGTAGGTCGGCAGTTCACAGCGACCGAGTCTGGTAGACCAGATAGGCAGCAGTCTCAGAAGCAGAAGTCATGATGACGATTGGTAGCATTGCATCACAGGCTTAGCTTTGTAGCTGGTGTACTGCAACGTAAAGATTCAACACAAAGATTCTGAATGCTGAGTCTTTATTACTACCACAATGACGAGCAATGTGGCCTACTTTTCTGGGCTCTTGTGAAATTTTATGCTCCCTTACGAAATCAAGCTGAGCTGTTACAGTGACATGATGGTTTCTGCTCATTTAAGTCATGTTACTGAGTTTGCAATTCAAGCTTCTCACTCGTGTGAGGTGAGGCAATCTCTTCCAATATTGTTCTATTTTCGTAATGTCTGCTTTGTGCCTATTTGTCGTTTTGATTGTGACATGGGGCATTGGACTGGGTTGCCCTGGATTGGTGCTGGCTGAAGAGGATTTTGAGAAAATTTTTGCATTTGTCTGTAATACATTTCTGTCAGTAACGATACACTAAACCACATTGACTATAGTGGAGGTGAAGTGTATTACGAACTTAGCAAGTGCATTGTAGAGATTTGTGTTGACTTTAGAAAACTTAAATACAGCTGTGCACTGTCTGATTCTGAAAAAAATCTAGCTGCATGGTCATCTAACAGCAGTGAGAGCCATTTTTACTTTTTTGTATATTGATAACTAAAAATACTGATCAACTGTAGCAGTCAAAGCTTCATATATACTCTAAAGATCCAAGATGTATAAATCAGTTGGAATAATGATCGAAATGGTGATCAAATACAGCTACAAAGGCTTGTTATAGAATCTAAAAATCTAAGATGTATGTAACCAATGGACCTAATGTTCAAGGAATCATACAACATTTCTGTAGGATGGGAGGAGCTTACCCCTTGGAGATGGCACCCTCAATATTATATTGCATTCCCCAGATGGTATAGTATAGTCCTGTAACCTGATGGAATACCTGCACAGTGTATTATAGTACTGTACAAAAACGTCATAGTGGGTTTATGAGGCATGGAATAGGATGATACTTGTGAGGGCAGTCTCCCCCAATCACACAAACATTTTGTATGGTTCCTCGAATATTCCCTCCATCTGTTGCATACGTCTTGGATGTCTGGAATATACATGAAACTTTAATAGCTGGATTTGATCGGTATTTGGATCAGTTTATTAATCTGTTACATATATCTTGTATCTTTAGAGTACATAAGCAGCTTTGACAGCTACATTTGATTAGTATTCTACAAGTAGACGAAAATTGCCACCACTGCCCCAACCCTGGGGTTTTAAGCCAATATACAAATGATTTAATACAAATTTGTAAGTCAATTAAAATCTCTCACACATAAAAAATTTAAATTTTTGGGAATAAAGGGGTAAAAAAATTCATAAATTTAGAAATTATTGCTATGTATAAATGAATTAATTCCTTATAAAGTTCAACAATTGAAATTCCTTAAAAAACTAATGAGTTAGAATAAAATTACTGGTTGTAAATATGGTGAAAAAATTGTATAGAGCTTAATAATGAATTTAAAATTATTTTTCCAGCTGATATAAAAATGAAGTAATGAAATTGATTTGAATTATTCTGAATGAATAATAAACAAAAATTAAAAGGAATGAAAAATATGAAAATAATTTGATAATGTAGAATTTTTAAACCAAAAAATGAGGACTCACTTTTTCATTTTCTTAAATCTATAAAAAAATTTATTTTTCGTTTTTTAAAATATAATATTTATAATGCATTACAAATTAGCTCTCCCACAAATCTAATATTCATGTGTTTACAAACTTTTCCAATTTTTATAAATCTAATAAAATGATTATCTTATAAATTAGAACAAATAGAGTTTGCCTAATGTGTGGGACGAATATAAATTTGACAAAGTTAGTTCCATTGAAAAAAATAAAATTCAAAGAGAGAAATAAGATGAATGTGATATCTACAAACTTTATTTTAAATTATATTTAATTATAGAATATTTGAGAAGCAAAATATATAATGAGGTTATTGAGTGTTCTGTAGATTAATAATAAGAACAATTATATGTATAGGAATTTTTTGATTATGAGGAAACAGATATAGATATAGGGGAAGAAATTACAATAGTAATTCTCCCTGACTTATAATGAGGAAAGTAATATATATATTTTGAGAGAAGTTACAATATGAGACTCTCCCTTACTTATGAAACAATAAATATAGCAGATTATTATTATTATCATTATTATTAATATTATGAGGACATAGTAAAAGTTATGAATTCTATAATTACTAAAATATCAATAGATTATATTTGTGTTCATATAATATTTTTACAAGTTTATCATTCAGTAATCGAAGAAGTTGGTATTTATTATTTGATAGCATGAGTTTCTCACCACTAACAGGGGAATCTGAATATTGTTTTATCTATGATGGCAAGAGATATAGTGGAGAATTTACAAAAAATACCAGATGATTACATATTATTTCCTGCTGAACAACTACAAAATATAAAGATTTTAAAAATTGTTATATATTGTTCTATGCTAAGTATCTTAAGTTAAACTCTTTTTTCCATAAAAAATTATGCAAGCTACAGAATCATTAGGAATTTTATCATTAAAAGGAGCACCACATTTCGTAGTTGGTTTTGAGTTGCTGCGATACCTTCTTTGAGTCATTTTTATAACTTAATGAAGTAATTCATACGAAAT
This sequence comes from Schistocerca americana, assembly GCF_021461395.2. NCBI lineage: Eukaryota > Metazoa > Arthropoda > Insecta > Orthoptera > Acrididae > Schistocerca > Schistocerca americana. Next base: position 120,138,788 of record NC_060130.1, read on the forward strand.
TATATGGATTTATATCGTTATCTCCTTTTAACTCTGTTACTCATTCCGAAAAACAAAAGGAATCATAGGATTTTAAAAATTTATTTTTGGGTCTAAATTCTACATCTTTTGAGGAAAAAATTAATTCCTTCCATTTTCAAAAAAAGATTGTAATTTAACATTATCAAGTAATTAAGAATTTACAGATTGATTATTTTTTCAGTTTGTTTCACAGTTTGATTGAAAAGCAAAAGAGAATAAGGCATATCAAACTCTGCTGTATTATAATGATTTGTTGTATTTACCTCAAAATTTTTAAGGTATTTAACCCAGTGATGTCTGAAGTTTGTAATTCCTAGAAAGATATTGGTAATTTTATGATTTTTAAAAATTTTATTGTTCTAATTCAACTTCATATTCAGGTTTATATATACCAATAGGTACATTAATCTCCATATTTTCAACAACTAGTTTTTCTTCTTTTGATAGTGTGTCTTTTATATCGACCGCAGTATCATCAGACTATAAAAATATAGCATCATTTGAACTTGAGCTAAAAGTAAAAATCATAATTAAATTTCATTCCCACATTACTGCCTTATAGTCTTAAAAAAAACCTCTTAATATTCCTAAATATCAATTTTATCAGCAAGAAAAGAAGTTAAATTTAATAAAACTGATGAAATAAAACGATGTTCTACTCTTGATGAAGTATTATTTTTTTTATAGTTATGAAACGAAAGCAATAATTAACAATTACTTTTTTATTACATTGTCGAACATTGTAGGATAGTCTGAACCAACAACTTCGATAATTTACAACTCATGATTAGGGTTAACATGGACATTACCGATACTTAAATTAATTTCAGTACCTTATTAGAAATATTTAAATTATTTTCACTTTTTTCATTCACTGTAAAAGATTGAAAGCGATAACTTTCAATACCATATATTTACAAAAATTAATATTTGTAAAGATTAAATTTTTTTAATTGTACATTAATATTATATTTTGATATCGAATTATGTGAATTATCAAACCTCAATCATTTAACATAAACATTATAACTTGGCTTTTTTATAACAGTTTCAACAACACATATATCTGGAACTTTGTTTCAGTTCTTACTCATAAAAATTTCCTTTTGTATATTTACACTATATTCAGTGGGACCTGAATATATAACACCTAATTTCTAAAATTTGTGTTGATCAATTAGCCTTTTAGTGTGTATCATAAATTCCATTTAGTTTACAACTAAATTTTATCTCCTATTTACATTTTAGTTCATTTCTGTATGCAGTGATACCTCTTTCACACGCTTTTCATTAATTTGTATTGGTTGCATATTTATTATATTTGGTTAAATTTATAATTTTTATGATTTTTAATTTAGTTTTGTTTATTGTATTGAGCTAATTTACTTTTTAAAAGGAGGGTGGAAGGTTTGATTTGGGTGGGAAGAAAGATCACTAGTAGTAGATGAAAAGTGCTAGCTGGCCCCAGGAATGGGGTTGTTACAGCAGTCTTCATTTTCTTCTGTTTTATTGACATACAAGAAAGTAAAAATCGCTGTCACCATTATTAGGTCGTCATTGAGCTAGATTTGTAAAAACTCAATAAAGTATAAACTTTATTGAAGACAACTGAAGTCAACGCATCTGCTTATGATGCACTACATTTGTAAAACACTCCACACCCACCACAATCCCTGTTTTTAGCCTATATAAGAGGTGGCTTTCACGGATACCATTGCATTAATAGGGGTTTTTCTGCATAGACATTTGGAAGAGGAAGAATAAATAGACTTGCAAAAGCTCTGTAGATTCTCTGGTTGAGTGGGAGAGTCTGAATCCCTGTTGGATGCTCACAAACACTAGACCTACTGGCTGGTTAACTAAGAAGAACACAATTATCATTATACAATAATCTTCACTAATTGTTACATATACATTTACATGTAGAATATAGAAGACTTCCAGAGAGGTTTTTTGTGACATTATGGGCCATACAAAAGATCTGTTTATAATCCTCCATTCCTATTCGGCTCTGCTTAAAGAAAGCATGGTTTTATTGTATCAACATGTGGTGGGCTGGGCATTGTGCTTTTATATACTTGACAGATCTTAAGGAAAAAGTATTGTAATCCAGTACTGTTCCTAGAAATACTTTTCATCCCACAGTTCTTAAGGGAAAGAGGCAATGTATGTTACACACTGAATTTGGATCCTTTTAAAGAAACTTCAAGGGTAGTTTTGGGGAAAACTGAGAATGGAAGAGATTGAGATTAAAAAAACGAAAACAGAGGTATTTGGCGAAAACAGTTATTATGAAAGAAAACTATAAATTGCTACAAAAAAAGGAACAGTCATTGCAAATATGTAACCAAGGTTTACTAACTGCCTGAAACACACTACATGGTGAAAATCTGGATATAAATGGGTAGTACAAGATATCAGTATTTTCTGTAAATGTTACTGAAGTGTGATCAATGAAGGCATTAGTTTAAAGGTGTTTGCTATATTTGAATGTATTCCAAAATAATCTGTTCATAAACCTCCATTCCCAGTTGAATCTGCTTAAAACATTCAGGAAAGAGAAAGTGAAATTAAAATACCAAAATGCTCTTGGTTACTAGCAGGTATAGTGTATACAGACTCTTTGGTAGATTTGTTACATATTCTAAGTGGTCCAGTGATAGAGCAAGGTGATACTTTGACATATAGCAATACATATTATTTCAAAAATTCCATGTTACAGCCTTGAGCTGCTGATAAAATTCTTGATTTACACACTCATTTCAGTCGAATGACCATCATTATTTCCTGAATATCAATTAAAGTAGTATACAAGGAACTTAAAAGGCTTTAACCATCACTAATATCTTAACTGATGTGAAGGATAATGACAACATACATGTAATTAAATGCCACATAAAAGTGTCCACAGTGCCATGATACTTGAATATAAAATCGTTAATATCAGGTTATAATACCATGAATTCGACACTGAAAAAAAATTTATGCCATAGCACGGTGACACGACTCAATACGAACAACACACAATCTATAATAACTGTGCAAGGTAGCGCACTTATAAGTGCAATCAGTTTTACCACTGTGAACAGATCTATACCACATAGAGCCGACTGCACAGCTGATCACTGTTCACTAGTAGAACCAAAGATGGTCTTAGAGTTGTTCATACATCAATAGTGACTAGTACCTTGCGATTAGCAAGATGTGTGTCGTGTGGTATGATAAATACACATGATAATCATAACACATATTCTATATCCTGCACTTAATAGCAACTTACACATGTTACAATCACAGTTGCGGTGACAGAAGACAAAATACATAGAGGTGACTGCTTACATGCACTCCAAGGTAATAGTGTGAAGCAACCTAGAATCATATTCACATGTTCACTACTTCCATAACACTGTAACTTTTATGAAACAGGCCATACAGACACATAAAATGTATGCCTACTGGAATTGCTTGAATATATTACAGTATAACAGATGTAACTAGCTTTTCGCAGAAACAGAGATGTATGTTGCAATAAAATCGTGTTGTGTGAAATGTACAGTTAATGTAAGTTTACTAACTGTCCATATTACAAAACATAGAATTTAATCTTACATAGACACACTTGGCACAAAAATTACCATGTCAAAAGAAGACAATAAGCGTCTAATCCTAGCTATGTTTAACTTCATACAGTGATACATACACAACAGCTGTGTTTAAAGACGTTTAAAAAGAATAAAAACAACACTTCAGCTGTTTAACAGATATCAGCAACTATATAAAGAAGTCGCAACATAAATAAAACAGATCGATTAACATCCAGTGTGAAACAATAGTTAGTAATGCGATACAAATATCAAATTAAGACCAGACAAATTGATATCTCAATTGGAGCAGTTACATGGGATGAAGTATGTCGTTAAAATTTTCGATGAAATTTATGTTTTTCAGGTCAGTTTTTTTCTTTTAAAATATTACAGTTTTTTTACAAAATATTTGCTAATTTCCAGTTGTTCTATAATATCCGTATCACAGCCATCGTCAATTTTTGCAGTAATTGTAAGTTGTCCTCTGCTTTACAAATGGAATGGATTTCATTTTTCAGGTGTAGAGAGAAAGTGGGCTGATCGTTCTCACTTTTGCAAATATGTTCTTCGTACATGACATATGTTTTCCACTGAGTTTGTCCTGTGTAAACTTTATTACAGTCACTGCACTCAACTCCGTATATTCCAGACTAGTCTAACTGACTGTGATAGTGTTGTTAGTATGAAAAGCTACTGTGACACCAGTATTACGAAACATGTATTCAGTTTTATCAGATACTTTCCCTGTGTATGGAAGTGTGCCAAACATGTTTTTTTTGTTCTCTGTATTTATTAGCACTTTTCTTTCATTTTAGATTTTCGTTAGCCTTCAACTTCCTGTTAAATTACCTATGTACTATGTCTGAAGTGTACCCATTACATATTGCTACAAATCGTAATGCATCTAATTTTGTTTCGCCTGTTTCCCTCTGAAAGAGAAAGCTTAATTTCTTGTTCAATCATTGCATTGAAAAAAGGCACGTTTATGTCTTTCAGGGTGGAAGAAAGGATGATGTATGATACCATATGTTGTTGTCCCATTGTGGAACATATTGAAATCCTGTTTGCTATGAGCAATAGTTATTCTGATGGCTAAAAGGTTAATTACATTGTATTCCCTAATTTTAATTGTACATTTTATGTTGTTACACACATCACAGAAGATGTTATGAAAGTCACTAATTTCTTTTACATTTCTATTTATGAGATTTGTGTCATGCCCTATGTATCTCACGTAGTATACTGCCTTCTTTGCAATGTGTGACTGCCCCTTAAAAATTTATTTTGTAAATGTTCTAAAATATCTATGCTAGTGTGCCTGCTAGGCAACAATCTAGCGATAGATCTTTACTTTGCTTGTAAATATCGTTATCGAAAGAGAAGTAATTATACAGCAGTATACATTTCAGTAGTGCAATAGTTTTACAATTTCAGCTCATTGTAGTTTTTACATGTTAAAGGACTGTTTTGTAACAGGTGTAATGCTAGTTAATAATTTTATTTAGCTTTTTACTCAGTAAATATTCAGAACTTTCTATATAATTAACAACCAAGCGATAGAGGTGGCCAACATCATGTAACTTAAGCTGTGGGGCTCATAGTGATACAAGACATTTTCTCTGTTCATGTTAACAGAAATTCACATCAAATTACATTAGTGAATATGTCGAATAAAAGATGTAAGCAGATGCGCAGATGCTACCAAATAAGAATATGTAAGAGAGAGATAACAGTGTGTACCTATGCTTTAACAGAAGAATGAAAAACCTTCCAGAATCCTTTTATTGTATGTACATATTCCACAGATAGATCAGAGGCCTGCATCATTCCCATATTAGTAGTATTACATTGATTTATAGATACACTTAGAAAAAGTATTACACATAGTAATTAATCAGAGTTTGGAACAGAAGCTGTTGGAACATAATGGGAACACTAGATATCTGAGGTGGATGACACCAAGGACGTGTAGTGTAATAGAGACAAGACAAAATAATGTAGGATGGTGGCAAAGGTCTATCATACATCAAAAAATTGTTACTTGGTTGTTGCAGACCCATTCTCTTAAAGTTTGTGACCAAATTGTGGTTGGAGCTCTATACAGGAGGACCTTGCTATGAATAGTATGTCAGGATGATGAAATGTTAATAATAACATCTCATACCTGGAAATACTCCAGTTGACTAAGAGGACAGTTATCAAATTAGACAGTGTTTAAATGTAAGGCTGGTGGCCACTGACTGCATTATAACCGTGAAGCCATAAGCTGCAGGACTAGGCGGGGCTGTGATGCATGTCTGGTCCTGATGTAGTATGGGATGGTGGAGAATTTGTTTATGCACGTGCTCTCCCAACACTTCCCGCTCGGTGCTGCTGCCTTGGCTATCAAAGTTGTTCCACAGACTGTACTTCCAGCCAGCTATAGGCATACTACCCTACTGGCAGAGGGGAAGGGTGTGGGGAGGAAGGACGGACGACAGGTGATATTGAAAGTGACAGGTGTGGTTTGATGACGTAGGGGTGTCAGGTCACTGAGCCCATGCAGACACGTATTTCCCCTACTATAGAGGAGTGTGATCTGATCTTTGTCCTGACACAGTTCGGTAATATGCTGTCTGGTTGTGTAGGGGTGGAGCTCATTTGGAATATGAGTCTGTTAATCCGTTACTAATATCAGGTGTTTTATGCATACTTACATTCTTGGTTCGCATTAGGAGGTTAAAAGTGGAGAATTGCGACAAATCTTTCATGACTGTAAAGCGTATCTCTTGCGATACTGTTTTTTTGAAGTGCATAAACTTCGGCGCATGGTACAGAATCGGTTTGCTATTAACCCATCTGATTGGTGGATCAGTTACATTCAATATACTTTGTTCCAATTAGCGTTATTCAAAGTTACCCGTTATATGTGGACTTCCTTTAGATTAAAGTTCTAACGTGTTGAAGCCTTTTGTACCACGTGGTCTGAGCACTAATGTTGTGTATGTGCCATAGTGATTTAAATAGATTTTGGAGACAATTATATACTGTTCTACTTAAACAGTTTTTAAATCTTTTTGAGCTCCCAACCATTACTTTCCTACGTAAATAAATACACGACAAGCTACACTTTGCAGTTAGCACAATACCACTAGATGCAGGGTACACTACATTGCCATCAAGAAAGACAGTACTCTCTAAAAATCGTTCTAGAATTAATCTCTGGTCTTCCACCATTCCCCGTGAACATCAAGGATCGTTGTTCTATGCACGCCGTTTTAGACTTGATGGTAGATGATACAGTTTGTCGGAGCTGGCAGAATTGCCGTTTTTCATCCTATCAGGCGTGGCTGTTTAATTTCAGGTATTTTTTAGTTACACTAACGAAGTGTGTACGTCCTGACTATTGCACACAGTAGCACAAGCACCGTTGTTAACGCATTTTTCAGGAAAAACTGATGTTTGTTAAGACTAATCAGGTCCAAGTAAATCAATGAACTACTTCTTAGTCCATTATCTTGCGTTACGTGAAGTAAACCTCTCCTGTTTTGTGTGCTGTTATCTAAATATCTTAACTTACATACATGGCAGGGAATTTCAATTCAGAGCATAAATCGGGCTTACTTTTGTAGTAAGACATTTACGTTACTAGACAGGGAGCTCGCAAATCCTGACTGTATAAGGGAACTATCTGTCCTAGATTCGATAGAGGCAAGGCGATACGAAAGGCAATTTCTTCACACACTTTGGAGAAAAACGACCTCGACCTTCAGCAAGGAATTTTTAATCATCAGAGAATATTTCACGTAGCAAGATTATACTACCTCTTTAAGAATATCTGCACTGTTGGCTATTACAATTGGAAAACCACGAAGGGAGTACGCAAAAAACGACAAAATGTCACAAAGCGTGCTACTTGCTATGATATTAAAATGGTTAGTATTTCAGCGTAGCCGCCAAAGTGTGTAGGAGTAAACGCAATACGTATTCTGTACGTAACCACGGCCAGGAAGGAACATCTCAAGAAATAAACTTGAAGATCCTCGTCAAAATTGTGGGTTCCAGTAATGCAGGAGGTAGGTACAGTATTAAACTTACCGAAGAATTATAGTCAGAATGAAACGTGGAAACAGTTACGTGAAAGAGGAGACTAATTTTCCATGATATTACAATTAGAATTAACATATACCTAAAGAATATTTATTTCTGACTCCAGAGGGCAAGCGACCATCGCAAAGCATAGATAATTGACTGTAAATCATTAGAACTTTAACACATCGCTCCAAGTTACATTCTAACCAAAAATAAGTGCATTCTCACCAAAGATAAGCACATTCTCATCAAAGATAAGTGCAGAACTAACATCCGACGTTTCCAGTCACTAAAAGCTAAAAACTTCGCCTGGAGAAGGAGTGGAACGAACATCAGAAAAAAATTCTTAGTGCTAGCATGAAGTAGCGATAAAATAAGAAGAAAATTCGCCTTTGTTTAGAACTACGTGATCAGTCGTAGGCCTATCGAAAATAATGTTCGGGTTCTTAACATTCTAATTAGCAGAGGTGTCAGTAACTTAGAAATCTAATTAAAATTACAACTGGATTATATTTCGAACATTGTGATAGATAATGTCTCGATTACCGTGAATCACGTCTGGCATTTCGAAAATTCCATGAGGATTTGAAACGGCAATCGTCGTCATCTTCATGTAGAAACAAACTAAATAAACAGTTCCATTCATGGTCTAGGCATTCAAAATCTACACAACTGAAAGCAGATGCAGCATTCACAAAGGAAATATCTTTAACTGTCCTAGTTAAAATACGTGAATTTTTAATAACAGCATCTGTCATTTTTATGCTGATGGACTATTCTTTTATCTACGTATATAAAGTTTTCTTATCAAAACAATTTTTGATATATCTTTCAACGTCACCAAGAAATACGCTGAAATAAAAAAGAAAAACAAAATTATAGCGGTCTGGATCGTTTGGAGCATTTACGAAAAGCTTACTGCTGGAACAGAGCACACTGTTTATTTTATTTCTTTCGTGTGAGCCAAACTTGGAATTGGAGGAGTTGTGCGAAGTGAGACGAGAACAGTACAGCGATTCAGTGTGAGGAGCATTTGATGGTGCTCTTTCGGCTGGATGCCCGCGCAGGTTTACGAGCTCCGGACGGAGCCTGCTCCCGGGGAATTGAGCCATTCAGTCTCTGCGAACGAGACACCACTTCTTCAGTAAGCAAGCCTGCAAGCTACCCTGTCTTCTGACCTGCCCGACGCTGCGGACTCAGAAGCTCTTCGTAACAGGCACAACTGGTGTTCATTATGAGACAACTGTGCCAAATTGAGAATGAAATAAGATTTTTGTGCATCACTCATCGAATGTACGTTGTGGATCCATAAATACCTTCTTAACTTGGTAGTTTTCACATTACAGAATACACTTTCAACCATTGGTGTAATTCGTTGAGTGACTGACTCTCGGTAACAAATTCCGTTTCGATGGTGTGAGACGAACGCACCGGCGGTTGTTTGGATTTTTGCAGTTTCTCAGCTCGTCTGCGTGTTGTGTAACCTAATGAACAATGACTTAAAGCTCTTTTCTTTGCTTATTTGGATGGTAGGATAATGGCTGTAGACGCTCTGACTAGAGAGAGAGAGAGAGAGAGAGAAAAGAAAAGGAAAACGAAAAGAGCTCTTCAGACGTACCATCTCACATCACTAAATTCTAGAAAACATTCTTTCTAAGTTCTGACATAATGACATATCCAGTAAAAAATTATCACCACGTGGATTATCAAAACAATGACTGTGTAAAACTCTATACGCTTTCTTCTGATATGACACCCAAAGACAACGATTAAGGTAACCAGATGGATTTGGTTTTTAGAGACTTTCATAAATTTTTCTATTGTTTGCCATACTCACTCCTTTTACAGCGCGTCTGATAGAAGTGTGGTGGGGTGACTACTATTCATGTGCTAGTTTATGTCTGCCTCCGTAGCTGAGTGATTACCTAAACATGAAGCACATTTAATTATTTTACTTCTTCTTTATTGATACACGCGAATACAATAAATACTACAAGAAAATTACTTTTTGACTCTTTTTAGTAAAAGAAAGAAAAAAAGCATTAAGAAAGTGGTCACCGCGACTGCCTATCATGTGATTAATTCCTGGTACTTCGAATCTTTCCCTGGTAATTTTTTATTGCATTAAATAATTGGCTTTACAGAACTGGTGCGGTTGAGAAGTTGCAAGATACTTAGAAGGAGGCCACAATAGTAAGTCATACGGGATCACAGTTTTTCACATATTTTCCAGGTGTCATTGCCTACTGTATCTAATGCACTGTAGAGTGGGAATCATTTGTGATTTCATAGCTACGTAAGTAGTGAGCTGACTGCTTACAGAGAGAAAGAGACATGTGAAACAATCCTAGATTGGAGAACTGGACGGAATCTATTTTATCTTTAACAGTTTCTCCAAAACTGGGTTTTTAAAACCTTACATATTTCACACCACTTTTGAATATTGGTCAGTAGTGGTAATCACCGTATGACTGCGTTCTGGCTGAGTTTTTCAAATCGCTTGCTTTTAATTCGGCATGTAGTGACTGACCTGTTCAAGTAATCAACAAAGAATATCGGTCAGATGTAAGTGTTGACAATAGCTATAGTCTGTCTTAGTGTGCATCTCTGAATGCATATGGATGTTGCAGTAAGTAAAGTTTCATTGACAGTGTACTGCTGCATCTAGTTTGTTTGCCATTAATCTGCGAATTTTCATCGTAGAAACTCGTGAAGTGTCGGTATGCTCGTGCCATCGATATTAATAAAACGCCGTGTTCAGATTTTCGTGGCATTAGTTAATCAGACATAACCTGATTCTCATGTAATACAATGGGAAACCATTTCGCTAGTTGCAGCCACCAATGGTCGAAGTTTCCTGAGGACCTTTCTTTAGGCTATGCGTACGGAACTCGGCTATGTACTACCAGCGACCCCCGTCTGTCTCGCAGATGTCTAACTGCGATTATGTAAAGACCCTAAGCTCTGCCTTTTAGCCCTACGTGGAGCCTATTCCCTGTTCTGCTTCTGCCGCCGCAAGTATTTCTACGCCGGTGTTTTGAGAGCAAACTCAGGCTGCCACTTCATTTCGCGCCCTCGTCCACAGCATCAAAACACCCAGCATCACGAACCAGAAACACCTCAGCAGCGGGTTAAACCGTCAAGGTCATCGTGCTTCGTGCAGCCGTGCAGTGGCAGCATCACTTTCATGAAAGACAGAGCAGAGTAATGTTAACATACATATTCCTTCAAAATCATACAACACATTTCAGGCAGAAAATTCATACTTGTTCTGAGATGACAGCTTCTTCAAAATGCAACCCAAATTCTAATTTCTGTATGTTATGGTATGATGTCGTAGGTCACACTAAACTTGGAGGCGATTCTTGGAAGGCCCGTTGTTTGCGAACACTGCATAATTTTGTTTGGCTACGCCAAGTGTGTTGTGTACACGCTCTGACATGGAAATAAAGCATTTCCGCACCCATGGGTACATAACATTCTTTCTCCCTCTACGTGGGAGGAATGTTTCCTAAAAGCCTGGCCATACCTTTTTGTTACACCCAGCATACCCTTGACGGTAGATACGTATATAATCTGTTTTGGGTAACGTGTTTGAATTTCATAAATTGTTAAGTAAGACCGTATAACAAATACGTCACTGAGAAGTTAACCTTTTTTTCTATTAGCAGTTGACCAACTATGTATCAAGTAACACTTCCCCTAATTCCGAAGACCCCACAATTCTATCTACAGTAGAGCTTCGAGATACTACTCGAATGAACAGTGAAATACCACAGACAGCAAATCTGTTGCGAAGAAAACAGTAGTTGATAATAGGCGCCATTATTCACTTATTCGCTTTCGACAATTCTGTTCAAAGTTGTTCTAAATAAGTAGCTAGAAGCTTTCAGTAATCAGGATCGCAACCAAGTCTTTCGTTCTTCTCTCCTAAATCCCGAAAAATGTGGAAAACATGTGCTCAGTGTCGTCATTATACTGAAGAATTTTCTGTTCATATTTAAAACTTTGGGAAACACGATTTCACACTGCTTCATTCAAATTACTTTGATGTTAGAATTTCAAGCAATAAAACGTGTCATCTAACGTTGGTTCGTTTTGTTTCTGTGTGTTTCCCACGATTAATATGCTCATAAAGAGAAGTAGAAAATGAGCTCTGACATTGAAACGAAACGTTTCCAAACCCATGTCTATAAACAAATTTTCTGCCTCTATGTGTGAGGAATGTTTCCTGAATGTTTGGCCATACCTTTCTTTTAGACCCTGTATAGGAACGGCAAAGATACGTTGTGATAATATAACGAAATTACTAAGTCACTAAGGATACAGAACCATTTCGCAATTTGAACAGAAATCGTCACATATCTGATACACATTACCTAGATGGAATCAGAAATAACCTAAGTTATGCGAAAAACCAACAGCAAACTATTATAGTTAAAGTTTCGAAGACTCCAAGGAAGTTTCTGTCATATGGAAAGAAGTTAACTTCTGGAACAGTATTGATTAGTAGTTTGTTGACTAACACAAGCGAAAGTAGAAAATAAAACTCATTGGTGGAATTGCGTTTTCCAACATTTTTCAGTAGATGTTCTGCATGATTATTGAGTTGCTAGTTACGAGACTTCCAGTCGCTCCATGGTTTAAATGTTATAAAGATGGTTTTTGATTCATGAAGTATGTGCGTGAAAAACGCTGTGTGGTTCAATTTTTCGGACGTTGCATTTACGATGGAATTGCGCTATTTACGAAATTCTCGTACAATACTGGAAGTAATTCTCGTGACGTCCACCAGGTGCAGCACTACAAGCGATCGCTATGAGGTGTTTGCTACGCTGTTCGTTGGAACAACGCTGTAAATCTCAAAGCATGGTTGAGTCTCTTTTCGATGAAAAACGCACGAAAGAGAAACATCAACATTTACCAGTGGAAATACATTAAAAGCGAATTTTGTGCTAGCGAAGCAACTTGCAATAAAAGTGGGTGGAACAACGCATTATATGTCCCAGTGTATCTCTTACTAGTAGAATCTTTCTATTAGTTAAATTGAACCATATATTTCTTTTTAGCCCAATTCGATTCACTATCTCGTCAATAGTATTTCGATCTACCCATCTAATCTTCAGCATTCATCTCTTGCATCAGATTTCAAAACTTATATTCTGCCCTTGTGCCGGCCGGTGTGGCCAAGCGGTTAAAGGCGCTACAGTCTGGAACCGCGTGACCGCTACGGTGGCAGGTTCGAATCCTGCCTCGGGCATGGATGTGTGTGATGTCCTTAGGTTAGTTAGGTTTAAGTAGTTCTAAGTTCTAGGGGACTGATGACCTTAGAAGTTAAGTCCCATAGTGCTCAGAGCCATTTGAACCATTTTTTTCTGCCCTTGTCTGAACCATTTATTGTCCACATTTCACTTCCGTAGAAGCCTACACTCCAGACAAATACCTCCAGCAAAGATCTAATAAAAGTTGAATTTATATTCGATAGTGAAAAATTTATTTTTCCAGACATGGTCTCTTTGTTATTGTCTATCTGCATTTTATTTTCTCTGTAGTTCGGCTATGGCCAGTAATTTTGATAACCAAATAACAAAACTCGTCTACTATTTTTAGAGTAAATTTCTAATCCAATTCCCTCAGTATCACTTGATGTAATTGGGCTACATTTCATTACCCTTGTATTGAAGGGTTCCATTTTGGTTTGTTACAGTAGACTCAATAATTTATTAAAAAATTACTCCACCTCACCTGTTTGATGCTCCTTCAGTTATTTTACTTTTTATGTGTGTACTATAACCTGTTTTCAAGACTCTAGTAGAGGAAAGGCATCAGTGAAGCTATATAATATATCATTTTCAAAATAAAAGTTAATAACCTGTGAACTCTTCCATCTGCGTGATAACAAACGAAATAACGTACATTCCCTTAAAAAATTGGTGAATATCTCTTTTAATTTCCGTTTTGCGGACCGAGTCTGTAATAATACTAACTGCTTTAAAGGCGGATGTAAAGACATAAACTTGAAAGCCAAGTTATAGCTGTATTGGGAATATTGAGGTATCACTTGTGATGAGCAGTCTTTCCACTTAATGAAGTGCATGGAACCAAATGAGCCATCCAGACGTAAAAGAGGGAAAAGTGATGCAGATTTTCGCAGACAGGCCGCTTTCAGACACAAAGTTCATCCAAAGAAAGTTTTTAACGTGCCTTCACTTGATATTTTTTCAAATACTTGGTGACGAATATCGATTGTGCAGGTCATCTGTAATGAGAAATAACCTTTCCAAAGAATTGCGGAGGTAAGGATCTAAATAGGCCTCATACCACTTCACATGTGGAAAAAAACCTAATCAGAGAGAACAATTCCAGTTTTCCTAAGCAAGCGAGCTTTTAGTCTAAGAGTAAGCCAAACAACAGAGTGTCTCAGCCCTGGATTAAATACCTACACGATGGATCGACTGTTTCAAATAATTTCTACTGATGACGAGAAAGTGTTACATAGAATCTAAACTGAGAATGAGCTGCATCATTCCACAACAGACAGGCTTAGAAAGCTCTGAAATATGACTCACATAGTTAAAGGGTACAAATACGTGTGACAGGCGTTGATCTTCAGTAATTTCTGGTGCATCTAGCATGAAGTCCTTCGAGCAACTGTTGTGTAGTAAAAAAAGCTGAAAGTCCTTGACCGAAGATACATTGAGTTAGATTGTTGTTTGATCTGACACCTGCATCGGGAAAAGTAACATCTGGTGGGTCCTGGCGCTGTATATTATAAGTATTTCATCGAAACCTATTAAAAGTTTTTATGTTCTAGGCACAGCTACCACCCTTTAACCGGGATTTCAAATTATTACAGAAAAGAAAGAAAGTATCTAGGAATCATGGTTCCGTTCGGAAGGACGGAAGTACCTGAAAATATTTCTGTGGATTTCTCAATCCTTCTGACTGAGGAAATGTGAAACGAAGATTTCAGTGACATTTGTTGCAGTGAACAAACTTTTAAATTAAAAGGGGCTCTGAAATATTATTTAGCGGTGACCCACGCAGAATACGTGTCGATTGCGGGAGAGATATATCAGAGCCTCGACTGTAATCGGAAAGGACAAGATCAGTTTCCGAAGGGCTTCGTCTTTCAATCTACTCGATACCGTATCACCCACGATAGCAAAAAGATACCAAAAATACTAGCAATTTTATGAGAATCTGCAATGTGACAAATGACTATAAAGTTTCAAACTGATTTCATTATTTTGCAAACAGATGTGGCGAAACTTTTGTGAACTATCCTGTTCCTGTTGCGTTAAGGCACAATAATAAGTTATCTTACGTTAAATAAAGGATTACACTTTTTTCGTGTTGGCTTAATAAAGCTGCAATGAGAAACCTACCAGTAATGGATATTACAATGACAAGCAAAAAAATCGTGATACGAAATTACGCTGTATGTCTAAGACTGTATAGATATATTCCACCACAAAGAAAAAAGAAATTAGAAAAACCATCTTTAGACTCCTCTGTCAGTTCCAGTACAACAAGTTTATATCAGGAATATGTACACTTTACAGCACAAAAAATGGCTGAAACATGAATTGCCCGCAATATTACGCAGGAGGCAGTCACATTTCGGGGTGTACAGATTTTCTCATACAAGTACAGAACATTTGTTATTATTTGACGCTTAGTATAAGGACGCACACTCAAAACATGCAAGGAAACAACGCCACCATCATTCGTAGTATTGCAGACCTAGCAAAGGAACTTGAGTTCACTATGTGGAGTCAAGGTCAGTTAGAAGTATTTAAATGCCCGCTACTGTAGCATAATGCGTTACGCTTTTAATCGGTTTAATCTGTAGAAATCACGAAATTAATAGAACTAACAGTTCTACATCTACATTTTCATATATGCTCCACGAGCCACCATACGGTGTGTGGCCGAGGGTATGTTGTAGCACTACCAGTCATTTCCCATATTTTTTCACTCACAAATAGAGCAAGGGAAAAACGATTGTCTGCAGGCCTTCGTGAGAAATGTAAGTTCTACAACCAACCTGAATTGACGGTTCTCTAAATTTTCTCAATACCGTTCATCGAAAGGAACGTCGTCTTCCCACCAGTGACTACCATTTGACTTGCCGAATCATCTCCGTAATACTTGGATGTTGTGCGAACCCACCCGTGACTATTGTAGCAGCACGCCCGTGAATGTCTTCGATGACTGTCTTTAATCCGACCTGGTGCAGGTCCCGAACACTCGAGCAGTACTTAACGACAGGTCGCAGTAGTGTCCTCTATGTGATCTCATTCACAGATTAACCACACACGCACGGACAGATACTTGAAATCTAAAGGGAGGCGATAGAAAGGGTTCACAGCGGCGCGATTGCGCAACATGTCGTAAGTGACACATCTCCCCTAGTGCCGATTGCCGGTCTCTGTAGCGATTAGTAGCGTGCGATATTTAGAGATGAATATGACGGGAATAAGAGAAGACAATTCTGTATTTCGTTTCATTAATTTAGTGAAAGCTCATCAGTGTAT
The DNA here is from genome assembly GCF_021461395.2 of Schistocerca americana. Taxonomy (NCBI): domain Eukaryota; kingdom Metazoa; phylum Arthropoda; class Insecta; order Orthoptera; family Acrididae; genus Schistocerca; species Schistocerca americana. Next base: position 120,155,004 of record NC_060130.1, read on the forward strand.
CTGGAATTATTCCATTGCCACATACAGTAAGACAGATGTGACGAGTGCCGCATGGAGGGCATTTCATCAGAAATAAAAGACACAGGTAAGTGCTTCTTTATTTATTTATTACGTAAAAGACAAGTAAGTAATTAAATTGTAATATTATTAACTGATACTGTAAACATTTTGAAATCCTCACACGAAATAAGCAATTCAATTATATTCGAATTTAACAAAATTGTCATTTACAAAAATGTTGCTTCAAATTAAATTTTCATAAACTTCATAAATTTAGGAACTTAACGTTATTTTAAATTAACAAATGGTACTGTATAATGAAGTACGCCCAACTGTTTTATTTGAAAGTTTCGTTTTTTTTATTTTAATTTGAACTGTATACATGGTGTTACAAAAAGATACAGCCAAACTTTCAGGAAACATTCCTCACACACAAATGAAGAAAAGATGTTATGTGGACATGTGTCCGGAAACGCTTAATTTCCATGTTAGAGCTCATTTTAGTTTCGTCAGTATCTACTGTACTTCCTCAATTCACCGCCATGATTTCATACGGGATACTCTACCTGTGCTGCTAGACCATGTGCCTTTACAAGTGCGACACAACATGTGGTTCATGCACGATGGAGCTCTTGCACATTTCAGTCGAAGTGTTCGTACGCTTCTCAACAACAGATTCGGTGACCGACGGATTGGTACACGCGGACCAATTCCATGGCCTCCACGCTCTCCTGACCTCAACCCTCTTGACTTTCATTTATGGGGGCATTTGAAAGTTCTTGTCTACGCAACCCCGGTACCAAATGTAGAGACTCTTCGTGCTCGTATTGTGGACGGCTGTGATACAATACGCCATTCCCCAGGGCTGCATCAGCGCATCAGGGATTCCATGCGACGGAGGGTGGATGCATGTATCCTCGCTAACGGTGGACATTTTGAACATTTCCTGTAACAAAGTGTTTGGAGTCACGCTGGTACGTTCTGTTGCTGTGTGTTTCCATTCCATGATTAATGTGATTTGAAGAGAAGTAATAAAATGAGCTCTAACATGGAAAGTAAGCGTTTCCGGACACATGTCCACATAACATATTTTCTTTCTTTGTGTGAGTAATGTTTCTTGAAAGTTTGGCCGTATCTTTTTGTAACACCCTGTATAAAGAATTTGTTGTACTAAATGGCTGGGTCTTGTAAATCTACACATATCCATTGCGTAAGGATTGCACCAGTTAGTTTCAGAAAGTATTCACCCAGTTTATTTCGTAAGCGATTTGCTTCGTTCAAATTGTTGCTTTGATTGAACGCAATGTTATCTGGTAACGCGGTATCACAGAACACTTATTAACTTGTTGTGGAACACACGGATGGCCTTCTCGTCTGCGTATAAAATTATGAAACACGCATGCTGCCTTAATAGTCTGCACAGAGTTACTTCTGTTGGTGTAAATTGATCGTCAAATAAACGAAATTTTGAAGTTAGCATTCCAAAGCTGCGTTCGACACTTTTTCTGCCTCTTGATAGTCGAAAGTTGAATGTTCTTCTCGCATCATTTAAAACTCTTTTTGGAAAGGGCCGTATTATATTATGCTGGAGAGGGAATGCTTCACCTGCCACAAAGTAGAAAGGAAAATTATCATCTGCCTCGCCTGGCAAGGGAGTTGCTTCGGGTATTCTCAATTTATTACTGTGCAATAATTCGTCTAGTGTTGCTTTGCGGAACACAGCCCCGTCACTATTTCGTCCGTTGTCTCCAATCTCTATTGCGGTGAACATTCCATCTGCGTCAGACAAAGCCATTAGAACTATTGAAAAAATCTTTTATAATTATAGTCTGTGGACCCGGTATTTGGGGAGCACTGAATGCGAAAATGTTTGCCATCGAGAGAACCAATACAATTAGGTAAATTCCATAACTCATAAATACGTTTTGATATTTGCCTCCAAACCTCTGAAAAGGTTACAAAAATTTTGTGTCTTCGTTTGCAATAAGTTTAACACTACAATAAAAAATAAGAACTATAACATATATATTAACTAAATTGAGGGTTTTAAATCGTAAGTAGTGTAGTGGCGTAGCAAGACAGCCACGCCACTCGGAAGTAGCCGAAAGGCACGCGTTAAGCTCACGCAGGCTGGCGTGAGGTCTGAAACAGGATACGTAATGAATGCTATAAAGAAAAGTACGTAGCTTCTGGAATACTTAACTTTAATCCATAATTGTAGAACATCGCTCTTGATGATACATGCTTCATAATATTAATTAGCAATTGAATCCGGCGCCTTGCTAGGTCGTAGCAAATGTAGCTGAAGGCTAGGCTAACTATCGTCTCGGCAATTGAGAGCGTAATTGTCAGTGATCCCCTTCTGGCAAAGTCGTCTGTACAACTGGGGCAAGTCCTAGGAAGTGTCTCTAGACCTGCCGTGTGGCGGCGCTCGGTCTGCAATCACTGATAGTGGCGACACGCGGGTCCGACGTGTACTAGCGGACCGCGGCCGATTTAAAAGCTACCACCTAGCACGTGTGGTATCTGGCGGTGACACCACAAATAGTTGCATAAGTCTCACTGTGTTTTCATACTATAAACAACAATGTGTTTTCGTTTTATTTAACAACATTTTTAAATAAATCCTATTGATGTCTACTTTTCTAAATCTTGTTTCAGAAAAGAACTGTCGAGAGCAATGGAAGAATATCAGAACAGCATACGTGCGTTCGCTGAGACCACCAAAGTCTGATGCTGGCCAGAATTCAAAGAAAACGGATTATTTGACTGAGCATTCAGCTTTTCTGCAACCGTATTTGAAAGGAGGAACTATATTCGGCAATCTTCGCGTTGAAGATACAGCAGTAGAGTCCAATATTACTCAAAACGATGACAGGGGCACGTTTGTTGAAGAGGAAATGCCTGACGAAGCTGTTTCCGTGCAATTACTTGAAAAATCCGCTCGTAAATGCTCGAGTGAAACACACAAAAAACGAAAGGGAAAAGACCAAGTCGACGATGCTTTTATAGAATGATGAACATGAAAAAAATCTGCTAATAAAAGTGACCAAGGCGCTGAACAGCGTTTCCTTCTTTCTCTTTTGCCTGATCTGAAAAACATTAGCACGCATCGGAGGAGGATTTTTCAAAATACAAACAATGTCTCTTTTACATAAGCTGTTGGAGGAGGACGAACGAGAAAATGTGATATCCAGAATTCAGTTGGTTCCAGTCCTTCTACTTGGAATTCGTCATCCCATCATGGCATCTTACAAACTCAGTCTAACATAAGCAATGTTGCAACGACTTCGGGATTCAATCCGATTACCCCACTGCCGCCAAAAAGGTGAAACTAATTGGTACAATTTGTAAAATTTTATAAACCGTTATAAAAATAAAACTGCTCGATTTCATTAATACTACTGTTTCCATTTATTTCTATTTACCGTATGGTAATCAGAAGTTTTTCGTCTGGAGAAATAGCCTTCCTGAAGTGTGTATCTTTTTTTGAAGGGTTTGTGACACTAGGCGCTTCAGAGAATGGAAATTTTCAGGATTCATTCGATAAAACTCCCTAAATTTTGATTCATGTTGAGACAGCTCTTGAGAAACAACAGTCGAGCTGTGCTGCACGTTGGTAAGATTGTAGGGATGTACCCAGTGTTTCCTTTTTCTCATCCTACGACTGAACCAATAAGCCACTACAACGTCTTCCTCACTTGAGCTCACATAACTGAACTAGTGAGACTTGTGTTTACACCACATTTTTATCGCCCATGCTGCGCCGATTTATCGTCCGCTGCCATGAACATTCCTACCAATATATCGTCGCAATATATTTCTTAGTACATATCTCTTATGTCGCCTTAGTATGAATGGCGCGTAATATGGGTATACTGGACGCCATCAAGCCGACCATTTCCAAGTCCACGGGAACACATCCAGCCCCTACCTGCCACAGACACACAGCCACTGGGAGATGAGTCATGGATGTATTTGGAGTCGAAACGGGTACCTTGTGGCCCGCATACTATTAGCGGAACTTAATCCGCTGAGGGCAGTAACGATTCGTCGAAAAATATAATTTTCCGCCATTCACGTTTGACATTGTCTTCGGCAAACACTAATTGGCTGAGTCGATGAACACCACGTGGCCTCTCTTCTTGATGAACGCACGTTTGCTAACAAGGGAAACTCCCCATCGCACTTTCCTCAGATTTAGTGGTAAGTTGACCCAGTGGGTAGCCCGTCAAAAGATCAATCATGAAAAGAAGAAGAAGGTGTACGGAATTGTGAAACAAAGGAAAATAAAAATAGTGAACGGTCCAAGCTCAAGATAAGCAACATCGAGCGTGTTTGCAGATCCACTACGTCGTGGTTATGTGGTCACGGTGTTGGACTGCGCACTGAGAGACCCGTGTCCGATTCGCCTTTATGCTCCTTTTTTTCTCACAAAATTATCAACTGTCCGTCCGGTCATTGACGTGTGTGTTTGCTGTATTCAAATGGTGTAGGGTCCGTTTGCGACATCAAGGTGTAAGGAAGGGACCTCCAGACGTACGTACCTCGTATTTTTTTCTGCACAAGTACTACATGTCATGACTCTTGCGTTCCGTTTAGGAAGTTTTAACTCTTAAATTCCTTTGTTGTTACATACTTTACACCTGTTTATATGTTTCTGTGAGAGGTCTTTTGCAACATCTCTCCTGCTTTCACTGTTCATCACATTTACTTGCGACAGCGATATATTCTTACCACATGACTCATTCTATAACCAATGAATATTTTGACAAGACGACAGCAGGAGCAAAGCCACGTCAGCACCCGGACTGACGGTTCATAATTTTGCAAAAAAAAAAAAAAAAAAAAAAAAAAAGGAGCACGAGGGAGGTTTTGACACGGATCTCGTGTTTTTCGGCCCAACACCGTAACGATACAACCACAACGCATGGTTCTTCCAATTCGCTCGAGGTTGTACACCTTGCGCTTGGACCGTTCACTATTTCTAGTTTGCTTTTTTTCCCACATTTCAATACTCCTTCCTGTTTCCATGTGTGATCTGTGTTCAGTTTCTGACGGGCTATTCACTGGGCCATCTTGTAACTAAATCCGAGGGGTGTGCGGTGGCCGGCCGGTGTGGCCGAGCGGTTCTAGGCGCTACAGTCTGGAACCGCGCGACCGCTGTGGTCGCAGGTTCGAATCCTGCTTCGGGCATGGATGTGTGTGATGTCCTTAGGTTAGTTAGGTTTAAGTAGTTCTAAGTTCTAGGGGACTGATGACCTCAGAAGTTAAGTCCCATAGTGCACAGAGCCATTTGCACTTTTTTTTTTTTTTTGTGTGCGGTGGGGAGTTTCCCTTGTAAGTAGTCCGGACTCCTAAAGCCGGCGCTGAACCGTATCCGCCGCCTCGGGACACGCAGTGGTATGTTTCAACCACACCGCATTTAAAAAAGGACTTTGCGGTGACGTATTGACAAGTTCATTATCCTCGACAGGTGGTGTTACACGCCAGTGTCCAGTTCCCCCAGGCGTACTGCACTCTCAAGTATCTCGCTAATGTTTTATTCATCGTTGCGCAGTGAGCTCAGGTACGCCATACCGTGCCCTGGCCTCAGATAGCATCAAAAAGCCCTCCTTCACTAGAGAAATTACGCGCTCACGAATAGCTGTTGGTGATGAGGTAAGCCCCATAAATAATGTGACTCGACTGAAACTGATGTGGTGCAGGTATCTGACCTCGCTTGCGTACTGCAATTGGCTATTATACACTGCAGAGCCAAAGACACTGGTACACCTGACTAATATCGTGTAGGGTCCCAGTGAGCATGCCGTAGCAGGATGTTGCATGGACTCGACTAATGTCTGAAGTAGTGATGGAGAGAACTGACACTATGAATCCTGCAGGGCTGTCCATAAATCCGTAAGAGTATGAGGGGGTGGAGAACTCTTCTGAACAGTACATTGCAAGGCATCCCAGATATCCTTAATAATGTTCATGGATGGGGAGTTTGGTGGCCAGCGGAAGTGTTTAAACTCAGAAGAGTGTTCCTGGAGCCACTCTGTAGCAATTATGGACGTGTGAGGTGTATCATTGTCCTGCTGGAATTGCCCAAGTCCGTCAGAATACACAATGAACATGTATGGATGCAGGTGATCAGACAGGATGCTTAGGTGAATGTCACCTGTCAGAGTCGTATCTAGACGCATCAGGGGACCAATATCACTCCAACTGCACACGCCTCACACCATTACAGAGTCTCCACCAGCTTGAACAGTCCCCTGCTGACATGCAGGGCCCATGGGTTCATGAGGTTGTCTCCATACCCGTATACGTCCATCCGCTAGATAGAATTTGAAACGAGACGCGTCCGACCAGATAACATGTTTCCAGTCATCAACAGTGCAATGTCGGTGTTGACGGGCCCAGGCGAGGCGTAAAGCTTTGTGTCGTGCAGTCATCAAGGGTACACGAGTGAGCCTTCGGATACGAAAGCCCATATCGATGATGTTCCGTTGAATGCTTCGCACGCTGGCACTTGTTAATGGCCCAGCATTGAAATCTGCAGCAATTTCCGGAAGAGTTGCACTTCTGTCAAGTTCAACGATTCTCTTCAGTCGTCGTTGGTCCCGTTCTTGCAGGATCTTTTTCTGGCAGCAGCGATGTCGGATATTTGATGTTTTACCGAGTTCCTGATATTCACGATACACCTGTGAAACGGTCGTACGGTAAAATCCTCACTTCATCGCTACCTGGGAGATGCTGTGTGCCATCGCTCCTGCGCCGACTAGAACACGACGTTCAAACTCATTTAAATCTTGATAACCTGCCATTGTAGCAGCAGTAACCCATCTAACAACTGCGCCAGACACTTGTTACCCTGTATAGGCCTTGCTGACCGCAGCACCGTATCCTGCCTCATTACATATCTCTGTATTTTAATATGCATGCCTATACCAGTTTCTTTGGTGCTTCATTGTAGAACGAATGGTGAGCTTGTAGATCTCACTCGCCACGACAGACTGTCAGTCTAACATTGTGCAACATCTATGAAATTGTGAGGATTATTATCACGTATTCTGTCAAATAGAGGTAGTAAATTCATGTTTTCGACTCTAGCGTGGTCTGCACCAGATGCGACTCTGGTTGATTCATAGCTAAAAATGTGTCACATCTAGGGTGACTAGATGCAGACGTATAAAAAAACAGGACAAACTGCTTCAAAAAGGACAATGTTAGAAAAAAAGAGGAAATACGGAAACATACTTTCAAATTTAATAACGAAATTAATTAATAGACATAGCATACGAGGGTTGGAATTTAAACAGTGGCAACTATTTATTCACAACCGATACAAAAGAGTTACATGTGTACACCTTTTACCGTCCTTCAAAGCAGTCACCAGCGTTGTGTAGAACCCGTTACCAGCGATGTGGAAGGCATAGTATACCGTTAGCAGACCCTGTTCTGTTGATGGTGCAAATTGAGCGGTCTACTGCTGTCGAATCTCTGGAACAATTCTGCAGCGAATGCCACGAAGTGATTCCTTAATCTTCGGAATCAAATCCATGTCACGAAGACTTAAGTCCGGGGAGTATGGTGGATGGTACAGTACTTCCCAGTCCCATCGACCGAACAGAGCAGCCACAGCTTGCGCTGTAGACGCCCGCGCAATGTCGTGCAAAATGATGGGTTGGTTGCGCAGGAAGTTTCGCCGCTTCTTTCACAAAGCTGGTCGCAGGTGATGGTGACTTTGATTTGATTCCGAAGATGAAGGAATCACTTCGTGGCATTCGCTGCAGAAGTGTTCCAGAGATTCGACAGGCAGTAGACCGCTCCATTCGCACCATCAACAGAACAGGCTGTGCTAACGGCATACTAACGCCTTCCACGTCGCTGGCAACGGGTTCTACACAACGCGGGTGACTACTTCGAAGGATAGTAACAGGTGTAAACATGTAACTCTTTTATATCGGTTGTGAATAAATAATTTACAATGTTTAAGTTCCAACCTTCGTACATCCCTTAACTTTTATTGGTATATATCTGAAGACACAATTTTCTGTAGAAGCGCAGGCGTGCTTAGCAGATAGTTGTAAAAAGATACACAGGAAAATTGTTTTAAATAATATTGGACCATCAACATACCTTCAAGCGATTTCAGGTTAAACCTATTCCTGTCACCCGTCCACTGTGCTGTAATGAGCGAAAATGCTCTTTCTACAATTACGTTGTGCTCTGATATACTGAAAAAGTTTTAACAACTATAAATGAAAACCAACAGACTTACTTTCACAAAAATACTTGGCTCATCTTTTACTACAAGATAACCCACTAAATTAAGGACAATTACTCTTCTGTTTCAGAAATTGCCTACAATTACAAAATTGGCCAAAACATTTTACTTCTTCAACTTCAAAAACTTTACGTTTCTCTTGCAAATACAAAAGGCTTTCTTCAACATCATTGTAGTTAATATGTTTTTTAAGAGACATCCATTTGAAACAGAGAAAGTCGTGAAACACATAGGGCCATCGTTTTAAATATTCCTATCACGATTGACAGAGCAACATAGCTTCCTGCATAAAAAGTTTAATTTCTTCATCAAAGCCTTCTTCTGTTGCAATTATGAGCTTCTGCTTAACCTTAAGGCAAATTAATTTTTCATTTGATCGGTCCTCAAGGACCATACATACAGGATTTAAAATCATTTCAAGCATGGACTTGTTCTCCGTTTCTAGTTGCAGAATATTTGCAAACACAGACATCAGTGATTTGTAAGTGCCATATGCATGCTTCACCTTCCCCTTAACCTATTCTCAAAAAACTGAAACAAAACCTCTGGTGGCCTGCTTTCAGACAAAGAAAGATTTCACGTCAGGATATATTTCCAGTACCCTTTAAACGGCTGGTAAAAAGAGACAACCACCTAGTTTTCACATGAGACAGAACTTGTGTGTAATTTACCTCAACAAATTCACAGAGAGAGTGTAACTGTACCGTTCTAACAGTGTAAATAGAAAAGTAACTATGAACTTTCAGAATTTTGCAAATCATTTAAACCACCAAGTTTTGTAGTCACAACACTTTTTTATATTGCCGTGGCTACTTTCATCGGTCGAGACACCAAAACAAGATATCCCACTCAAAGCTTGGTTTCATTCAAGGCATAAGGAGCAGTTACGTTATTGATAATGGATTGAGTTTTTTTCTGGCTGAGAAGATCCTTTTAGCAACGTCTGAATCAAAATAAATGGCTTCATTTAATTTTGACGTGCAATCCATTGACCTATACTACAGCTAAGTAAAATGATGCCTCACATTATGGAACGGTAGCGCTCCTTCTCCAGCAAAAACTTGGTGACTTAAAATGACTTATGGGAGTGTTTTAAGTGCCACAGCATTCGCCATTGCAATAGACAGCTATTATGTCCACAGTACGACGTTATGTACAATGTTCCATTTTGTGGACAACTTCTCCATCTTCTGTGCATCCTCTGGCGTCGCAACGGCTATTCGGCACTTACTAATGACGATCAGTCTGCTGGATGAATGGTCTTACCCCAAAGGTTTTAAATTCTCTTCGGTGAAAACAGTTTGTGTTGATTTTAATCGTACCCGCTATCTGTTTAATTTACCCGTTTTAAAACTGGGGGACACCGTTCCCACTTTTAAGGAAACGGTGAAGTACCTGGGCCTTACTTTTGTTGAGAAGTGAATATGGCAGCCATACCTTAAAGAACTGAAACTGAGATGTCTCACGACCTTAAACATCCCTAAATGTGTCAGTCATAGGTCTTGGTGAGCCAACAGGGCACGTCTGCTCCGACTGTATAAGACCTTTGTGCGAAACCGGGCCGGACGGGGTGGCCGAGCGGTTCTAGGCACTACAGGATGGAACCGCGCAACCGCTACGGTCGCAGGTTCGAATCCTGTCTCGGGCATGGATATGTGTGATGTCCTTAGGTTAGGTTTAAGTAGTTCTTAGTTCTAGGGGACTGATGACTTCAGAAGTTAAGTCCCATAGTGTTCAGAGCCATTTGAACCATTTTTTTTTGCGACCCCGGCTCGAATACGGATGCCACATTTAAGCGTCAGTAAGGCCTTCATACCTCAAAATTCTGGATGCATTCACCACCAGGGTATTAGGCTGCCAACAGGAGCCCAGTTGTTAGCGTGTGAGAGGAGGCTGTTTAGTTTCCGCTGTCTATTCGACGTCTTCTCGAGGTACGCCGAGCATATAGGGTATTGTCCGTTCCTACATCGCCAGCAGCCAGCTACGTTTTACAGCCGCCACTGGAATCGCTGTTCGATCAACGGCGACAAGCATCGAGCCAATTTCGGATCCGTGCAAGGGAGAGCCTTGAGTTTTTACAGATGGGGCGAATTAAGGTCCAAAGTCAGGGGTGGAGTAGGGCATGACCGTGGCTACTACTAAGGCCCAGATTGCTTTCAGAACTGACTGCTTACAGGAAGCATTGTACCTCAGACTGTGGTTTTAAATTTCAATTTAACGAGATTTTAGGTAGCCACCCAGATTTTGTACCAGACTACACAAATGGTTCGAAGCAGGGAAATTTTCTCGGTTGTTCCGTCGTGTTTCTCTACATTTTCCTCAGGACGTGACTCGCAGAGCAGTTTAATGCGGGGAATTGTTTGCTGTCCTGAAGGCAATGGAGCAGATGAGACGGCGTCACGAGAAGAAATTCCTCATCTGTTTAGGTTCTCAAAGTGCCCTTCTCGCTATTGGTCAGATGTACCCAACAGATCGGATGGTGCAACAAGTGCAGGACACTCTCTTTCTCTTGCAAAGGCAAGACAGTGAAACCATTTTGTGCTGGGTTCCAGTGCACACAGCGATTCAGGGCACGAGATCGCTAATGCGGCTGCCGAGGAGGCTTGCTCCCCTCTCCCTCCCGCTCGCTGTCCAGTCCACCAGCAGGCTGTCACTTCACTTGTGACCAGGACGGCCAAGTCTTGGTTGAAGGCTCAGTGACTGAAAGTAAAGAATAATAAACTACGTTCCATAAAACGTTCAGTACGACCGTGGTCGCCCGCATCTCGTGGTCGTGCGGTAGCGTTCTCGCTTCCCACGCCCGGGTTCCCGGGTTCGATTCCCGGCGGCGTCAGGGATTTTCTCTGCCTCGTGATGGCTGGGTGTTATGTGATGTCCTTAGGTTAGTTAGGTTTAATTAGTTCTAAGGTCTATTGGACTGATGACCATAGATGTTAAGTCCCATAGTGCTCAGAGCCATTTGAACCATTTTTGAACGACCGTGGTTTACCTGCTTCCGCCCACAACGGTCTGAAGAAGTAAATGTTAAAAAATATATCGGCTCAACCACTTGTTTATAGTGTAAAACACTAAGATTGATGCGTTTCGGAAGTCAAGCTTCCATCATCGGAATAATAAAAACTAAAAGAACCTGTTAAAACTCGCCAAAATGGAACATGCACCAGACACAATAAAATTGATAATAAAATTAAAACATCGTGGCTACTTCCCTTGTTGCAGCCGTGTCTTCCAACGTGCATCTCCACATAGTCGTCAAAATATAAAAAACTCTAAAATGGTGTCGCCTATGGTGTTCAACATCTAACCACATGGCTCTCCTCTATCGTCGTAAACCACCCGTGCGTCTTTGTTTATACCACACACCACGTAGCAAGCTATGTAGGCCAAACGGTTAGGTCCTTTAAAGTATGTTACAAAGAACATAGCGATGCTTTCCGGCTTAATAATTTCGAAAAGTCAGCTGTGGCCACGCATACTTGGGAAACGAGACACCCCATGTTGGGAATAGATCAGGATCTCGTTATTTTACATAGACAGGACAAAGGAAAAAAGCTGGATCTACTAGAACAGCTGGAAATTACGATACATAGCGTGGATAATCAGAACACACTGAATGAACAGGTAACTGGTGATGCAAATAACTTTTTCAAACATTTCACTGGTAACTTATAGTAACTACATTTTTGGCAATTGGTAGAATACCATCATTTCATGAGGTCCTTGGAACATGTATACGTTATCTGTTTGTATTGACATCTCTTTGACTTCCTTGTTTACTTGCACGTGAGCTCACTCGCGTTTCAGTGTCTTGTTCGGCTACGTGGGGTGAGGTATTAACGAAGATGCACGGGCGGTTTACGACGATAGAGGAGAGAACTATGTGGTTAGATGTTGAACACCATAGGCGACACCATTTTAGAGTTTTTTATATTTTGACGACTATGTGGAGATGCACGTTGGAAGACACGGCTGCAACAAGGGAAGTAGCCACGATGTTTTAATTTAATTATCAATTTTATTGTGTCTGGTGCATGTTCCATTTTAGCGAGTTTTAACAGGTTCTTTTACTTTTTATTATTCGGATGATAGAAGTTTGACTTCCGAAACGCATCAATCTTAGTTTTTTACACTATAAACAAGTGGTTGAGCCGATACATTTTTTAATATTGACATTCACAACCACGACCTCTCACCCAGTATGGATAAACTCAAAAAACTGAAGAAGTAACCCTTACACGGCTTAGAGTGGGGCATTGCTCACTGACACACGGCTTCCTCTTCTTTCGGGACATAGCTGTCAGTGCAACATGTTTTAACTGAGTTTGTTTTATATGTCGACCTGAGGGTTGAACTGGGTTTCCCGCAGGATCTGCCATCTACTTTAACTGGTATCGAGGCCAATGTTGTTCGTGTTTTAAGATTTTGTGTGGTGTCCGGAATTCTTTCCAAAATGTTGGATGTCAGATCTTAATGTGTCACAGAGTGGCTGGGTCACTTATTATTTTATTTATAAGTAGTCTTCCAGCCGCGGTTATCTGTCCCTTTTTTAACTTTGTCTCTATAGGTATTTTATCTGTGACTCTATCTAGTTATTCTGCTGTGTCTCGTTGGGATTTTATTACCGGATTTTCTGAAGATCACCTTAGTGGGGTTACCTTACGATTATTTTGAGGGGATGACACTTGTTTTTTCCGTTTTATTGGCCTTTTTCCATACATTTTCACAATGTTCATCGGTATATTATTAATGCAAGGGCGCTGATGACTTAGCTGTTTAGCGCCCTCCGCCATAAATCATCATCATCATTATTAAAGCAATAGTAGATGGCTGTTGCTGAAATAATGAGTCTATCCTAGACATTTAACTGCTACCCTGATATTTTTCTTATGCTTCTGAGTGGTAATGATGATCGAGCTCTTGGTCATCAAGTGCAAGGATTTTAAAATATTTCAGTGATACAGTGGCATGCATTTCGTTTTACATTTAAATAAATTAAATTATGTTTGTGCATGCTCTCCAGAACTGGAGAATTTTATTTCCAATTTTTCACACACAGTTTTCCGATTTTAAATAAACTGAATGACTAAGAAACCACGAAATAAAACCACGACAATCAAACAATCTTGGAACTATTTATTACGTTTATTGTCCACTGAAACGTAAGTTCCTGCTCTACATATTTTAGATTCTGCTTAGAACTCAGTTATCCCTTTCTCGAAGGCAAGGTATTTCTAAGAAAGAACATTTCAGAACGTGCACTTGCGTTTACACATTGACAGGTGTTTTATAAAAGTCACTCTGTTACAATTAACAGCAAATCAGTCACTCTTGAGTACTGATTACATGACATGTACCCTATAATGCCAAGCGAAGACAAGGTGAATCCGGAACTGAAAATACGCAGCGAAAATTTTAAATAATCGACGTTTGCATTACTTGTGGGTCGATTCATGATCAGTAGTGGAAAATCGATAAAATCGATTATCCTGCTGCCATATGTAGATAACGTATTTAAGAAAAGAGCAATAGAACGGAAATAATCGCAAATATAATTTTATTACGCTCAACTTTACAAAAAAGGACAACGTAAAACTCATCCCGGACCCCGGACAAAGACATGAAAAGGACAGGTCCGGATTTATCTGGACGTCTCGTCACACTAGTCACATCTTCTGTGGGAAGTTAGCTGCACATCATCGAAACGTATTTTATATCATACAACGATGGTATTCACGGACAAAAATGTTGATTCAGAAGAATGTGTGTCTATTGTCGAAAAAAAAATTCACATGTATTCGAACATGAGACGCTTTACACATAAAGAGCGCATGTTGTTTACCCAGCTGCAGCGACCACTTAGCAAGTGATAGCCATTCAGTTAGCATGCGCTAAATCTATATATAAAACCAGAATATGTTTCATGCCATCTTGGAACAGATCCGGAATACTGACAAGGTAAATTTCCTGTATTTTTGAAGCAATATTTTCTCCTCTGCATGTTCCCAAGGTACATAAAAAATATGGCATTTTGCATTTCATTCACGTTAGTGCTGTACGGGATTTTCATTCTGGCTGGGATTTCTGCTGGCCAATTTTTGCGCTGGCAAGTGTATAACAATTAGGAATTTGTTGGTAGGCAAATACTTCGTTCCTATTTTTTCGGAATCATACACGTTTTTCCCTTTCCTGCGACTCTGATGAGATGCGTCGTACAGCGCTATTCGCGCACACGCTCGAACTATGAGAAAATCATTTTTTTTCAAACTTTATATCAATATGATCCAGTAAAGTATCTTTCTTGACACATGTTTACCTAGTTGTGTTCCGCGTCACCAAGTGTAACGTTTAGTCTCACACTTCGGCAGATGTAACGTAATTCTGCGTCATGTCAAGCGAAACGTCTCTACGTTTAATAGCGTTGACCTTATTTGTTTGTCTATTGTACTGTATGAGGCTTGCTTAGTGCCATCGCAGGCCACAATGACCAAGAGGTGTGTATTTAAGATACGACTTTATCGTAAGACAAGCTGAGAAACCTGTCATTGCGAGTTTTCCTTTTTCTTTTTTCTTTTCATTCCAGACTTCTATTAGCCCATCTCTTCTTCCCTCCTGTATCCGTGATAGTGTCAAAAAGTTTAATAAACGTCTGAAATCACGTGTAAGCTTTGCTAGTCGCTAAGTACATTCATTATCATGTACTGGATGAAAAAATCTTCAGTTTTTCACGCAGTGCACAGCGCTCTTTTTTCACACCCGTCCTCACCCCCTTCCCATTGAGAGGGGAGTAGTTTTTACCTCCAAAAGTCTTCTTTCCTGATAGTTATTTGTGTACCATATTTGGTTGAAACCGATGTAGTTGTGTAAGAGGATATGTTGGACATGCATACACACATTTTATGATATATAGAGATAGAGGTGTTATAATAATCCGCGCTAGAAAAAGCCGC